>NW_024351546.1:2564991-2761555 GCF_902729225.1 Pteropus medius
AGGACACACAGGTCACCTCCCCTTCACACAGGAACTGTCACTCCTTCTGAGACACCCGGCTCTGGGTCTCTGCCCTTGGAAGCAGAGGCCAGGCTGCTGACGCTGGAGATGGAAGGTGGGTCCCCTCACCAGTCACCACCCAGCTTGCCCCTTTCTCACTCCAATGTCATCTCTGTGACCTTCCTGCTTTGAGGAAATCCAACCTCCCCAGAGCATTTGAGAACAGGGGGAGACCCCAGTACCCAGCTGGGTTTCTGTGTCACGAACAGAAAGAATCCCCCAGGTTGAGGGACCCCTGGGCTCTCTGTGGGGTGTTGATGGACCCAAGGCCAGGACACAGAGACCAGCACTAGGGTGAGTGGGTGAGTTGTCTTCTTAGGGGACAGGAGTCCCCATCAGCCTTGTCATTGAAAGTGTGCTCTGCAGGCCGGTATGATCAGCCTCCCCTGAGAGCTTGTTGGATGCAGACTGTGGGGTTCACTGCACACCTTCCAAGTCATAATCTGCATTTGAACAGGATCTGCAGACCCTCCCTGCACACAGGAAGCGGAGTGCTCACAATTTTTATGAAGTTCCACAGGTGTTCCGAAGCACAGTGGGGGTGACATCCTTGTGACAGGAGATCTTGATGTAGCCCCCAGGGCTCCTCCTCTCAAGGGAAAAAGTCAAGTGTGAAAGAGAGAGAGCTGCCCTGTGAGCGGTGGGGAATGTCCAGGCCTGCCGATGCCGGGCTGTGCTCGTCCAAACAGGGTGTGTGTGTGTGTGTGTGTGTGCGCGCGCGCGCGTGCACAGCATTTACAGGGAACAGAAATATAGACAGAAGGCAAAGTGGATGAGGGGACAGGGGAGGCAGGAATTAGGGGAAGGAGAGGGAGGGTCCTGGGCTGAGACCCCGCCCCTGGCCCACGTCATGGGGAACCTCTTCTGCACTAGGAGGAGGCTCAAAGCACAGGAGGGGAAGAGATTAGATCCTGTAGGTCTAGAGAGTGGTCCCTGTGAGCGTTTCTGGAGCCCAAGCTCTTCTCCCTGAGGGAGAGACTGAGCAGACAGCACACACATGGAACCCCGCTCAGAACCCGCCGGCAGAGGGCACGTTTCCAGGCAGAGGCACCTGCTGGCCTGTGAGAGGACAAGTCCCTGGGAGTGGACACGGGGCGGGAGACAGAGACTGGCTGGGTTCCTGGCCATGCACCCTTGTGATGAATGAGCCACAACTTTTGGTTCTGAGAGCCCCGTTGGGGAAGACGTTTTATTCAAAGTGCTCATGGAACTCGGCGAAGTGCTCTATTAAGGATTACAGGATTCTTACAGCAAAAGAATACAACTGGGAACCAGTAAAAGGTGGGAAACGCAGGGCTCGGCCTTAGAGGTTTCCACACATAAAGCTCCCAGCGTCCTCTCCCCATGGGATAAGGACACGACATCTACAGCCACATCAAAGTGTTTGCCAACCAAAAGCTTATCTGGGTCCACAGTGCATATTGGGCTTTCATTACACTGTCTGGTGTGATCGACAAGGGTCATTTCATCAACTCAGTCTCGACATCCACTTTTATCCCTGGCAGACAAGATGGCTCAAAACCAACCTCTTAACCAAATGCTAGGTTTGCTGAGTGAGCAGCCCCATCCCGAGACTTATGTGAGCATGAGATCATAAGGGATCCTAGGTGTCTTGAATGCAAATGGTGGGAAGTTTCCCTGGGGTTGAGAGACTGAAGAAACGGGCTGACAACTCTAGCCTGACATCACGAGTTTATTAAGGAAACTTACAGAGGAGACGCGTCTAGATGGGCGACAAACAATATCGATATCTTCCACAATGTGAGGCAGGATGGATAGGAGCACTGGGCCAAGACCGCCCCAGATAAGGGGACAGTGCTTTCCATGCTTGCCCCAGGGAAGGCAGCAGCCTTATCCGGGAGCCAGCACGCTGCGGGCATTGGGGAACGGTAGAATCCAAGTCTCTGAGGGCATTTATGGGAAGCAATCTCCGCTCTGGTACAGATCTGGATGGGTCAAGCTTGTGGTTCCAGCAGTAATCACATCCGGGAACAGTCTCTCCTCCACACTCCAGCCCTCCTGACCAGCTCTTACAATCTCACGCGCCCTCCTCTTCCGCAAGGTGCCCTGAGTGGTCAGTGAGGGGCTTCATCAGCACGGAGGTGGTTTGCCACGTTGCCGATGTTCCATGGTGGAGACAGAGTTCACGGCCACAATAAAGACACGTGCGTGGAAACAAAAACACATTAGAAAAAGAAATCAAATTGTAAAGAACAGTTTCCCAACATGCCCTCATGGACCGAAGCAGTGTGCTCCTAGGTTGCCTGGCCTGCGGTTGGATCGCTTAGAGCACAATAAACGTTAGCAGATTTATTTGGTTCTAAAACGCTAAAATCAAATTGGATGATGGCACAAGTGCCCAGGCTACAACTTGATGCTACAGGAACAGCACAAATCCCAGGTCAGAGAGAGATTTGTGGATGCTAAAGTAGCTGCATGCTTGGGCATCTGTCCAGGCTTTGTGAACCTTACCTGTTCTCCAGGGCAGGTGGTGCTTTCTGGATTCCAGAGGTGAACAGGGGGATAATATGCCAGACCAGGATCCCTATTTTCTCTCTATTTCTATGGTGTACGTACCAGTCCACGGATAGTTGCTTCCAATGGCCAGAGGATGACAGAGTCCCACCAGAGACTGAGCAATTCCTCCCCACCTAGGAGAATGAAGTGACTGACTCATCCCTGTGGAATGCCCCATTGCAGATTCGAATGAATGGTCCCTCTCTAGGGACAACAGGGTTCGGCGCCTTCATTATCATAGCACACGGGCCATGGGAAGCGTCGCGTTACCGCTGTGTCCATTGTTTTCTGCACTTTTAACATATTGGGTACCTGGGTCAGAGTTCTGCATCTGGCATACCAGGCAATAGGCCCCACAGGTTCATCATTGAAATGTATTAATGCCTGGAAAGCACCTTTGTCCAACTGGCCAAGGAAGGCTTCCCAGTTAGTAATGTTATCCGTTCTTTAAGGACATTATTTCCATTCCACCAGCCCTCCGGCTTGTGAATTATTATGGAAGTAGAACAACCGTTCGTTATCCTGTTTTTATGCTCACTCTTGTACATCACGGCCTTTAAAATGTGCCTCATGGTCAGTATCTATCAATGGGGTACATATACATAGGCATTAGATTTATTGTCCCTTTATGCTAGTGGCCTGATTTTCTCACCAACCTGGGAAGGTTTCAGTGAAATCAGATGCAGTGTTGACACACAGCAGCATGTTGGAAGCCCTAGCTCAAGGGAAGATGCCCGTGCAGTCAAGTGCCTATCCATTACCAGTTGGGGGCTTTGGTGCGTAGATAGGCTCAAACTGGGGCCTTTGCTAACTCCCAAACAGGTGGCTTGGCTTATGCTCCAGCACCTCTTTCTTAGCTATGTCTGATGCCACCGGGCATAGGGTGCCCATTTTTCTAATGTATAAAACCTGCAGTGTCCACTGACAGGTCCGTCGCTAAAGTATGTATATCTGCCCGGGCATCTGCTTCCCGATCACCTCGAGGTGTGGATGCCTTATGAGCAGAGACGTAGAACACAATGCGATCCACCTCGGGCTCTAGGATGTGATCTCAGATACCTTTTTACGTCTCTTACTTTCATAAAAGTTTCGTCATGATCATCTCCACCTCCACCTCCCATTGTCCTCACCACAGAATCAATCCTCTTAGAATAGCCTGTCAGTTTCCAGGGCTCATGCGTGATTACCAACCCTATCACTCTTATCTCAGCCCATGGATCCTGTGATTTGTTCCTCTTTTTTCCAAGATAATATCAGTGGGTGGTTCAAAAGAAGATAGAGAGGCTAACTCGGCTACAGCCATCGGGACATTAAGCCCCAGCAGAACTTCCCTTGTTCCTTCTTCGCATGTTGCAGGATTCGACAAGGCATGGGGCCAGGAGCGCTTGGAGGTTCTATAAATTCAACAGAGTCTGACAGGATCTCTAGAGAAACAGGACTATGTGACAAGCACTCGTCTCCTCTAAAAAGGCATGCCATTTGCTTCGTGGAAGATTCTGAGCCATAGCAGAGGCTGGTCAGTAGACCATGTTCTTGACACACTCTCGATGGAAAGAAAAGTTTTTACTGTAACTGGTTGTCCTATTAGGGTGTATATCTGATCTGTGCCCCCTTCCATCCTTGGGAGAAAAACCCAAGGGACCTCGCTCCTTTTGGTGTTTTTGCCATAATGCTTATGCCATGCCTTCCGAGGTCCCTGAACTATCTAATGCATGGCTATCCTGCCTGTGAGACTCCAAGAGCTTTAATCTGTCGGACTAGTATTTTTGCCTTCTCAGGCAGCCAGTTGTTCGGGTCCCCACTTCTATATATGTTCCTCCTTAACTTGGTGATGAAGTGGGTGAAGGTATCACGGTCAATGGGATAGGAAGGCTTGCTAGTGTCCCAGAATCCCCAGAAGAGCCAGTGCCTCTTTTATATGTTTTATATGGCATAGGCTCATACTTTGGTAATGGCAGGCTTGGGGACAACATTTCTCTTACCTGACAACATGACCTCCAATGAATTTACTGCAGTGCCTGGACCTTGAATTTTCTGCAGACTCACCACCCTCGTTTTTTGTTATAGGTGGTCCAGCAAAGCCTGCAAGGTTTTCTGTAGCAGAAGCAAATCCTCACAGATTAACATTATCTCATCAACACCATGAGCCTATTTCTCAGAGGTCAGGAAGAGAAACTGTGACAGGTCTCGAGCCACCGTCCCTTGGCATATGGCAGGCTGTGAATACCCCTGATAGGAGCTCTTGGAAAGCAAACCCCAAGAGGGAAACAGATTTTCTCACGGTTTCTTTCCTACTGGGAGGGCATTAGCCTCTCGCAGTAGAATCATTCAGAAAATATACACACAAAAGCGAGAACATATCGGTAACCCTTACTAAGTGGCAGCTGAAAAGAGTCCAGTTTAAATGCGCTGTGGTGCGTGAAGGTATCCAGAAACCGAAAAATAGGGCTAGATCTTGAGCAGGGAAGAACCCGACTGTAGTCTTGGTTTTCCCATTGCCCCGACTCTTTGAGGAATTGACAGCTGTTGTTGACCCATACAATATACCCTAGAACTTTATCGTTGTCTTTTTACAATGCATCACGAGCAATTCAACACACCCACTAAGCCTAACTGTTTAAATATCTTTTCAAGACTCTATCGTCTGAAATTTGGGAAACTTGTCAAAATATATAAAAATATGCGGACATTGACCAAAAAGATCACCTTACAACTTTAACTGAAAGCATATCATACTTGCATGCTTTCAAGGTTATTTTCCTTATCATTGCCATTCGTTTTAATGACATACGCTGCAATTTAACTCTTAAGATTCTCAATTTCTAATGAAAACTAAGAATCAAACAATAAACATTCTTTGGATGGCCAATTTATCAAGACATATAACCCTAGAACATAGGCTATTTCACCGTCTAATATATTGCATGTGTGTTTCTGTGTGTGCGATTGTGTGTATGGTTGTGTATGTGTGCATGTGTGTGATTGTGTATGCGATTGGGTGTGTGTTTGTGTATCTGTGTGTCCACCCATGGGTATGAAGTGTGTGTTAAAGGCATTAGATTGAGGGACACACAGAAACATGCCCCTAGGGGCACTGGAGCTCGCACGTTAGGAAGGGAGGCCTGATGAATGACAGGCCAAGAGGGGACAGGGCCCAGGCTGCTGACTGAGATGGAGCAGAACAGACGTGGATTCCGGGGCACCGAGAAAAGTGGAGAATGACGGTGCTGGGGCTTGTTTGGAATTTGGTATTCCTTAAGGTTCTATTTTCTCGAGGAAGGAAACGCTACTTTTCTCTTGTGCTATCATTAACTCATGAACACTTAATATACCATCCATCGTCATGAGAAATAAAACATTGATTTTTTTTTCTGCCTGGTTTCCCTCCGGGATTTCAGAAGTCTTTCTTAGTATGCTTATTTTCATGGCCTTTGGTCTTTGCGTACGTTCGGTAAGACTGTGCCATCCCCGTGAATAGGATGTAACTGGAAACGTTGGGGAAACAGCCACGACTTTGACTCAAATGTCTTAGTTGCCAATGATGCCCACATGATCATTAATGATCCCACACTTTAAGGAGCTATGGTCGATCCGATGGTGATTTTGGAACCTTGAGAATTCAGACGTCAACCCAAGCAATAGAGAGACGGGTGAAATCCGATGGTGAATCCTCCCAAACGTGAGAGGCTCTGAACTGGTCCGTCTGACAAAGCGACAGAACCTAAGTGGTGAGTGCCCAACCCAGTAAAAACTATACAGGTTCAGGACAAATTGAGTGACCTAAAGCAGCCAAGCTTTAGCATTCAGATTACCCTTCCTTGGAGATGATCACAAGGGAGGTGACATTAGAGAAAATTGCACTTCCATGGAAAAGGCCAGGAAGCATAGGATTCTGAGAGATGTGGTCGTGGCCCCGTTAATGGTCTCTCGGCTATTTGGCACCTGTAGATCAGTGGCTGGGAACTTCTAACCCTTTGTAGATTTGAGGACCCGATGGAGATGCAGACTGGGTTTTGGCTGAAAGAGAATTCATTGAGCTTCCCTGCACTGTGCACGTGGCAGTTTTATAGAGGTCTTCATGTTCCGCTCAGAGTCAATGAATTTCAGACAGCTGCTTCCTGACTACAGACCACTGGCCGCCATTTCCTGAGAGCATTTCATGTAGAAATGTAGTTGCAATGTTGCAATCACAGAATCTTTCTCTGCCCTATTGCAATGTCCACACGTCTTCTTAATTGTTTTTTACTTGTTCCAGGACTCTGGCAACATCTTTCTCAAAGGCTCAGTCTCATCTCTTTGAAATGTCATGCTGTTGGAGCTTTAGGAACCCTCCTGGTGGCCCTCTGCATGGGAGTAGGAACCCAACGTGGATGAGTACTCTTACAACCAAGATGGAAAACTGCAACCCGTCAGGATTTCATGAGAAGTTTTATAGTACAGCCGGTTGGCCACGCAAAGGCTTGTGATTCCCTCTCCCCAGTCTGATGATCCCTCCAGCCCCATGTTTCAGAGAGTTCAGTTTGTTCTCATGGCCTTATTATGCTTGTCTAAATAAAGTCCTTCTTGCCTCTTTCACTTTGTCTGATGCAAGTTTTAATGTGACATTACCCTCCTGTAATGAGCTGATCCTGTCATCTGGCACTTGGTGTCAATCCTTCCCATACTTTCAAGCCTTCCTCCTTCGTTCCTCATGTGGCTGCCTCCTCCACAAGAATATTTCCCATGTTCCTCTCTCCCTTCTGACTCGGTGTCCACAACAGTAGACAACCTGACTGCCCAGATCCTTCTGGGACCTCAGGTAATCTAAACATCATGGTCCTCAGAATGAAGAGCACTGTGAGTCGAAACCTGATGACACGACACAAACCTGCAAGCGCACACCACCCCGGGAGCCCTCCCCATCCATCATTTCTCAAGCCACATGCATTTTCACTTTGCATCAAAAAACAATATCACACAGATGTAAAAAGTATATCATGTCAAAGATGCAGGACAGCCTGATGACGATACTGAATCCTGAATAAGGCCCCGGCATAAACCCTGTAGTGGACTAAAGGTCCTGGCTACCACCTCCCACTCGCATGGCCTCCCTGTACGATTAAGCCCCAGAGTCTCCTCCTCGGGCATTGATCTAGATCAGACATTTGTGTTTTCACCTATGTGTTTTTCCCCCCACAAATTCGGTGTGCCGGTGTGAGTGAGAGATGACAAACAGTATGTGGAAGTAGAAAATAGCTTCTACCAGGTGGAGTGTCTTTCTTTTATGACTGTTCCTTTGGGCTAATGAGCACTGGGCTCAATCCTCAAGAACCTGTCCTGGAGGATGGGCAGTGGTGAAACCCGGGGTCGGGCAGCAGGGAATGGCATGAAGGGATCGGGTCCCATGGAGAGTCGGAATGGGAAACTGTAAAGCCTGGGAGGGGTTTGGCGTGTTGGCTGTGATTTAGGATGAAGAGGGTGCACTGGTGCCATGGAGGAGGGCTCTTTCAGGGCACTTCAGGATGAGTTTGAAGAGTCGGGGTTGGAGGTGGGCCGACCAGTTGATGGAGAGCAATGGGAAATGTTGCAGTGAATTTGGGAGAGCCATATTTCCACCCTAAAAAGGGTGTGAGTGATGAGAAATCGAACATGAGCAAAATGGCTAAGTGTCTTGCAGACTCAAATAAGCATACTTATGTTAGGGACAAAAAAAGCACCAGATCGGAGTACCCGCTGAAAGGAGACAAGGGATGTAGCCAAGTTGGAGAGAGAGGTAAGCATCTAGTTGGGGACCAAGAGTCTTGCCAGTGATGATGGATTGAGGCTATGAGCACTTGAGCTGAAGGCATTCGGGAATTTGAGTTGGGAATTGAGTTCGAGCGCAACGTCCTCAGACTGAAAAAGGGATTTGGGATTGCAGCCCGGGGGAAGGTAGTAAATGCAGGGGAAGGGAGTAAATTCCATTGTGAGCAGTTTCCAGGACAGTGTCAGACTTTTACAGGGTCTGCCTCCACCAGGTCGACCCGTGTGTGGATGCTTTCTTAATGAAGTCTGACGTCCAAGAGTTTCGGGATACTGTGGGAGCACTGCAGAAAAGGGAACGTCATCCCATTTCTCAGGTCTCGGTCACTCTGGTCGGCCTATTGGTCCTGCCCACAGGGAATTGTGTGGGAATGAAGGTTACAGATCCTCTGAGTAACGGTAAATATGAGCCTGCGGACAGGAAGTGTAGGGCTGTTTGCCAGCTGGGGTGACTATGGAGTGAGTGGAGTCTTTTCTTCTTTGTTGGCTGGTCGCAGTGAATATCCCATGAGTGCGTATGTGAGATCCGTGTGACAGGTATCACTGCTGGAATGGTAGGTGCCAATGGTCCGGGCCACGTGTGCTTGTCTAATCCAGGAGATATAGCTTCCATTTATGAGGCCAGCTGCTGTCTCCACCTGACCTTCTGTTGGTCGCTCGAGGACTCATGTCATCATGAGCACTTCTGGCTCCCTCGTCACATCACAGTCCACATTCACACACTCCATCTCCTCTGAGGCTTGGAAGTGGGTCGGGACTTGTTTGCTTTTTGCTGTCGATGGCCTCACTGTGCTCCAGAAGTCTGGGAGTGGGCACTGTCAGCCTCTCATTAGATGCTGCTAGAGTTTGCACACAGCACTTTTTCTCTCTCAACGTGGGCTGCACACAGTACACGTGCAGTAACTTGCCCTCAGTTCTGGAGAGTATGTTCCACTTTGCCCAGATTCTTGGAGACCGAAAGATTTTCCAGATGCAGCCGATTGTGGAATAGTTACAGTATCGATGGCCCTACATACCACGGGACGCTCACCTGTACTTCAGACACATGAACACTAGTACTGTTCCCGTCACCGAAGTAAATCTTTGTCTCCATTGTCATCAACAGCTCAGGAGCAGCAGACAGAAAGGATTCAGAAACTTAATAAAAGGTAATGAATTGTCTGATTTCAGGCTGAAGGAGGAAAGACAGTTTTCTCACACAGAAATGCTACCAGAGGCCATTGCTCCTTCCTTGAGCCCTCCGTCCATCCAGTCTGCTCCCGCTGGTGAACACCATATCTGAGTCTCCGATACCTTGGCTGACCTTCCTTGCCCCAATGCAGTGATTCCCTGAGACTTCAGCTCATTTTCCTTACAGGAACAACTAAGGTGTTGTCAATGGCTCTTCCACACAATTTACCTATCCTGACTCCTGCTGCAGAATTTCTTAAACCTGTCAGAGGCTCACAAACTCCCAAGAAGCAGCACCTGGCCTTGCCTTCCCCCATAACCTTTGCTAAGCAGCCCCACACCGGGACCTACTGGCAACAAACCTCGTTTCACAGTTTCACTTCTATCAAGAACCTTCTATTTAACTACAAGTGGCAATCCCTGGAAGATCACATTTTTTTTAGCTCATACCAAGAGGCCCAGAGCAGGGCACAAGCAGCGACCAACTTGGCTTGCACCTGAGCCCCTCCCATGATGCCCTAGAACCAACACCTTCGCCGACTAGGTGTTGACCAAGCCAGAGTAACACACAACCACCTCCAAAGTGGTAACACCCAAATGGAAGGCTGGAGAAGCACCAGCGTCCCGCTAGAGCGAACCCTGCTCCGTACCGTCAGCCCCTACACAGAAGTCCCTTCACTGTAGTCCCGGCCAGTCCTCACAACCAATTCACGAGGGCAAATCCCTCCCATTACATTCAAATATTACCAAGACTCAAGTAAAATAGGAAGGCTCACATGACCCACACAAGAAACACATAGAAAGCACCTGGCTCAGGTAACCAGGGAGACTGCTTCATTGAATCCACAGGACACCTACTACACAAGCCTAGTCTTCTAAGATCGGGAGAAGTAGCACCCAGAAAAATGTAGTTACTTACCTTGGAGGTCCCATAAAACTGTCAGCTGATTTTTCAACAGAAACCTTGAAGGCCATCAGAGACTGGCACGAAATATCAAAAATGATAAAAACTAAGGTTCTACAACCAAGGTATCTCCTCCCGGCAAACCTATCCTTTAGAATCAAAGACCTGGTAAAGAGCTTCCCAGACAACAAAAAGCTAAAGAAGCTCATCACCACCCACCAGGATTGCAAAATGTTATTGTACTTCCTTCAGAAGAAAAAGAAGTAAGAATAAAAATATGAATAATAAAATGGGAATAAGTACATATCTTTCGAGAATCACTTTAAATGTGACTGGATTACATGTTCTCGTCAGAGACATAGGACAGCAAATGGGCGAGAAAACAACACCCTGACATATGCTGCCTAAAAAGGCGTACATAGGACAAAAGACACACGCAGAACCAAAGTAAATATATGTATATATTGAAAAAGAGATTTTATAAAAATAAAAACAAAAAGTTAGCTGGGATAGCAATACTTATACAAGACAATTTAGGATTTAAAACAAAGGCTATAACAAGAGATAAGAAGGGCCCAGCAATTCCCCTTCTAGATATTTATCCAAAGTAATAAAAAGCACGAATTCAAAAAGTCACATGCATCCATATGTTCATGGCAGCATAACTGACAATAGCCAACATATGGAGGCAACCTGGGTGTCCATCAGTGATGAATGGATAAAGAGGTGGTACATATATATGATGGAATATTAGTCAACCACCAAAAGGATGAAATCTGGTCCACTGCAACAATGTGGATGGACCTAGAGGGTATTGTGCTGAGTGCAGTGAGTCCGACAGAGAGGGACAAATACCATGTGACTTCACCTATATGTGGAATCCAAACAACAAGGTAAATGAACAAACAGAGGAGAAACAAACGCATAGATACAGAGAACGTTTTGATGTTTTCCACATGGGTCCTCTGTTGGGTGTCTGGATGGGGGAAAAAACGGTTAAGAAATGGAAATTGGTGGACACAATATTATAGTCATGAGGATATAAAGTATAATAGGGGAACGTAGTCAATAATATTGTAATAATTATGTATTAGATGGATACTAGATTGAAAGAGAGATTGCCTTGTAAGTTATAGAAATGTCTCCTGGCTATGTTGTACAACAGAAATTAATATACAGTGATATGTGAACTGTCACTGAAAAGTAAAAACATTTTTTAAAAATAGATGTCATTTTTTGATGATCGTGTCTGATTTTCACGTTGTCATCAATATCATGGACCAGCGTGATATTCAGCAGGTTTCTAGATCCCTTGTACTTATCAGGGAAGATGGCAGAGACCACGAACATGTACAGTTGTTGGTCTATGGTAACTGCACGCTGTTGCTAATCAATCTCTGTTGCCGGTATGTTTTGAAAAAGTACATCTGCCAGATCAACAGCTGCATACAACATATCAGCGGGAGTATTATCACCTAACCTAGGTGAGATTCAACAATCTTCACAGCAACTACAATGGCAGTTAAAACGAGCTCATATTCGTAGTCGTGAACTGGGACTGTCCATCATCCATCTGGATTTTGGAGCTATCAGTGAATTAAATAGCGATACGATGAAAATGGTCCCCACCATATCCTCGCATTCTTGCGGGTGTCTCGAATCTCTACGTAAGCCCTGAAAAGTGGTATGGTTTTCTTTGATGGAACATTTGAGAGTGGAAATAGATAGATTGAAATGTTTCCACTAAACATCTGTTTATTATACTACTACAATAGCTTATACCTTCAGGTCTAAAAACCACAGTGACAATGATTTTAACTGCTAAGTGTAGATTCATTCATTTTATCCAGCTTTGGAAGGAAAATAATCACCGGGTGCTTTCATGGACACTGTGGGGTAGAATGACACAGATGTGGGCAGGAAATCCTTCACTCTAAAGGGACCATAAGGGTGGGTTGAGTCCCCTGATATCATGCTAAACCAGGCACCATGTCCAAGAGCTCTTGAGAGATGTGGGTCTTTTAGTTTTCCAAGTGTACAGAGACTTTAAATTCCTGTAGATCTTTTCTGAGATGGACTGCAAAATCACGATACGTGTACACAAGCCTCGGCGGTGCACATACCATACTCTGAAGGATGAGGTCCCTTTCTCACTCAAGAGTCTGGTTGTGAGGGTTTCTCGTGTCTGAACTCTGCACACGATCATCACTTTGTATAGATGCGGCTGACCTCAGCCTTCTGCTGCTACAGCTTCATCTCCTGATTGTATCTAGTGAATGACACCCTTGCTAACCATGTATCCCTTGTCCGTAACGACACCAGGTCTTTGGGGCCCTGTCCTGCTTCTCAGCAGTCTGATCGTTCTGCCTCATATGGTATTTGTGTCCAACTTCTTTCTGATGGCTGCCTGCTGGCCTCTGCCATTCCCAGATCTCAACGACCTGTTGATGCTGAGGAGCCCAGCTCTGGGACAACACCTCCTGTTTCAGCTCAGACCTTTGGAAATTGCCTTCCCTCGCATCTCAGTGATGCTCGAGGACCCTTCACCAGTGCTGTTCTCACCAGCCCTCCTGAGGACTCTACATGGCTGCTGGGATTCCAACACATATAAGAGACTTGTTTCAACATTCCCACTTCTCTGAGGTTTTTGATCTCTAATCCCACTACAATAGTGTAGTGCATTTCAATTCTGCAGCAAACCATCCAGAGTTAGTATGAATCCCACTGATTCAGAGCAAACTCCTTCATAAAACGAGTCTCACATCAGCGCTGCCTCATATTTGGAGCTTCCTGGCCATGCACCCTTCTGATGAATGAGCCACAACTTTTGGTTCTGAAAGCCCCGTTGGGGAAGACGTTTTATTCAAAGGACTCATGGAACTCGGCAAAGTGCTCTATTAAGGATTACGGGTTTCTTACAGCAAAAGAATACAACTGGGAACCAGCAAAAGGAGGGAAACGCAGGGCTCGGCCTTAGAGGTTTCCACACATAAAGCTCCAGCGTCCTCTCCCCCATGGGATCAGGACACGTTATCTACAGCCACATCAAAGTGTTTGCCAACCAAAAGCTTATCTGGGTCCACAGTGCATATTGGGCTTTCATTACACTGTCTGGTGTGATCGACAAGGGTCATTTCATCAACTCAGTCTCAATATCCACTTTTATCCCTGGCAGACAAGATGGCTCAAAACCAACCTCTTAACCAAATGCTAGGTTTGCCGAGGGAGCAGCCCCATCCCGAGACGTATGTTAGCATGAGATCATACGGGATCCTAGGTGTATTGAATGCAAATGGTGGGAAGTGCCCTGGGCTGGAGAGACTGAAGAAACAGGCTGACAACTCTAGTCTGATATCACGAGTTTATTAAGGAAACTTACAGAGGAGACGTGTCTAGATGGGCGGCAAATAATATCGATATCCTCCACAATGTGAGGCAGGATGGATAGGAGCACTGGGCCTAGACCGCTCCAGATAAGGGGACAGCATGTTACATGCTTGCCCCAGGGAAGGCAGCAGCCTTGTCCAGGAGCCAGCACAATGGGGAACGGTAGATCCTACAGTCTCTGAGGGCATTTAGGGGAAGCAATCTCTGTTCTGGTCCAGATCTGGCTGGGTCAAGCTTGTGGTTCCAGCAGTAATCACATCGGGAACAGTCTCTCCTCCACACTCCACCCCTCATGACCGGCTCTTACAATCTCACGCGCCCTCCTCTTCCGCAAGGTGCCCTGAGTGGTCAGTGAGGGGCTTCATCAGCACGGAGGTAGTTTGCCACGTTGCCGATGTTCCATGGTGGAGACAGAGATCACGGCCACAATAAAGACACGTGCGTGGAAACAAAAACACATTAGAAAAAGAAATCAAAGTGTAAAGAACAGTTTCCCAACATGCCCTCATGGACCAAAGCAGTGTGCTCCTAGGTTGCCTGGCCTGCGGTTGGATCGCTTAGAGCACAATAAACGTTAGCAGATTTATTTGGTTGTAACACTAAAATCAAATTAGATGATGGCACAAGTGCCCAGGCTACAACTTGATGCTACAGGAACAGCACAAATCCCAGGTCAGAGAGAGATTTGTGGATGCTAAAGTAGCTGCATGCTTGGGCATCTGTCCAGGCTTTGTGCACCTTACCTGTTCACCAGGGCAGGTGGTGCTTTCTGGATTCCAGAGGTGAACAGGGGGATAATATGCCAGACCAGGATCCCTATTTTCTCTCTATTTCTACGGTGTACGTACCAGTCCACGGATAGTTGCTTCCAATGGCCAGAGGATGACAGAGTCCCACCAGAGACTGAGCAATTCCTCCCCACCTAGGAGCATGAAGTGACTGACTCATCCCTGTGGAATGCCCCATTGCAGATTCGAATGAATGGTCCCTCTTCTAGGAACAACAGGGTTCCGCGCCTTCATTATCATAGCACATGGGCCCGTGGGAAGCGTTGGGTTACCACTATGTTCATTGTTTTCTGCACTTTTAACATATTGGGTACCTGGTGTCCCGACCTGCAGGACCTAGTTATTGCGTAGAACCCGAGGAGGACCGCACCTTGAAGAAAATATGGGCGGGAGAAAAGAGTGGAGGCAAGACAGTGTTCTGATCAAGCCTCAAAATTTTATTTTCAAGTGGTTATATTTATACACTCAGGTGGAGAGGGCAGGGGCGGGACTGATCAGAGAGTATTTCGTTACAAGCTTATTGGCGACCACCAGAGAAGGTGATTTCTGCCTGGCTGGTCAGAAACAGATGGGCTGTGTGAGAAGTTGCAGGCTCCCGCTCTGCAGGCGGCGGAATGGGGATCAAAGACACGAGATAAGGCCGGCACTTCCCAGTGCCCTGGCTGTCCAAATGGTCACAGATAGCAGAGTTTATTCAGGATGTGATTCTTATCTTTGGGTGCAGGCTTAAGGCTCCCGACATCTCCTCCCTTTCTTTTTTAGAAAGGTGGGCTTTGACCGAGAGAGGGAACAGAGGCCCGACTCCTCCCGTGAGCTTTTAATGAACTCACCAGCTATGGCTCTTGGTATCTTTTGGGGAGGAGAGGCAGAGCCGGTTTGTGTAAGATTAGTATGATACCAACCTCTATGCAAGTCAGGCATGTTCTCAGGAAGGACTAGAGAAGGCACAGAAGGGCCCTTCCTTGCGGTGCTTTGCCCGTCACTCTGCTCGGTGCCCATACCTCTAGACCCTCCTCCAAGGGTGAGGTAGGCATGTCTCTAGTTTCATGCCGCCCCATGTGCGGGGGGGAGCTAGGCCTTAAAGAAGTCGATGCAGGCGCAGGGGTGTTTTAGAGGGGTTAAGATTTCTAGGGTGCCGGGGATCTTGCTCCACATCGTCATCATCCTGAGTTGTCAAGTGGTGGTAGTGGACGGCAACAGCTGGTTTAACTAGTTGATCAACCTGTGCTTTAATAAAAGCAGTTAGTTTTTGCACTGCCCAGGGGCCAATCGACAGTAAAAGGAGGAACCCTGCTAGAGGTCTGAGAATAGTAGGAAGTAGGGTGGACAGCCAGGGGGTTTTAGAGGCCCAACTTTTATACCAGGCTTCGTCCTTTTCTCTTTGTTTTTGCCGGGTCTCCAGATTTTTCTTTATTTTTTCAATACTGTCTTGGACTAACCCAGTTTTATCTTTGTAAAAACAACATTCTTCTTTAAGGGCAGCGCACAGACCGCCTTCTTTAAGAAATAGAAGGTCAAGACCGCGGCGATTTTGAAGAACTACCTCAGAAAGTGAAACAACAGATTCTTTAAGGTTATCAAGGCCTTCTTGCAGATTTTGAATGTCTTTATCTATGGCCAAGCTAAGGGTATGGAATTGTTGATTTGTAGTAATTATAGAGGCAATGCCGGTCCCTGCTCCGGTGGCCCCCAACCCCAAGAGGACTGCCAGAGTGATGGCAGTTACAGGTTCCCTTTTGACACGCGGGGCACTATGATAAAAGGGAATCAAATCTTCAGGAGGATGTATTGAGACCTTAGGTAGCAGCACAACTAGGACACAATATTCATGATTTTCTACCAATAACTGGGGGACAATAGACGGGGTTATTCCAAAAGAGCAAGCAAAATACATTCCTTGGGGAGCTACAAGGAAATGGTGTTGTGTTAGAGGCGTATGGGAGGTA
Organism: Pteropus medius; assembly: GCF_902729225.1. Lineage (NCBI taxonomy): Eukaryota > Metazoa > Chordata > Mammalia > Chiroptera > Pteropodidae > Pteropus > Pteropus medius. The sequence continues at coordinate 2,581,545 of NW_024351546.1, forward strand.
TTGCAAATAGGCAACAATTCAGGGGGAAGAAGCAATGAGGTACTATGAATGCAGAGGCCAATTCCTGACAATTGGGCCAATGTAAGCCCGGGAGAGGACTCAGAAAAAGGAGAGTCCACCCAGCGTGTCTGCCGTGAATCATTGGTATAGGTCATGTCTGGCGAGACAGTTGCAATGCCTTCATAAAGAGGGGGAACAGGGGAAAAACACATCCAGCAATCCTCATAGGTCGAGGTGTTAAGGGACTGTGCAGTGGCATTAGCTAGGGCCTTTAGGGCCTCACCTGTGGAAAGCCTAACGGGGGGCAAACGGGCTTGATAGGCAGTGCTTTATTTGGGCCTAAAACAATTTTTGGTTCAGTATTAGGTGAGGAGCGAATTAGCTTCACCTTGAATGTGAACCCTGGATCTGTTCCACTTACATAGGCTCTCAGGCCCCATTCATGTCCCCTTGTCCATCCCTCAAGGGGTGCTCTTTTTCCTTTATCGGTAAAGGAAATAAGAAGGGGAGTAGCACCATCCTTGGGTTGTATGTGCACTCTGGCATTCAGGGGTGGGTGTATTGTTACGCCGGGAGTTACTCCAACCCTTTTTAACGGTTATATAATCCCATGTAGAGACAGGGTGCCAGTAGGCGTCGCCAGTAGTTTCACATCCCCAGGAGGCACAAAAGGAGGAATCTCTGAATCCACATCGATAATTAAGGTTTCTACTTCTGTGCCCGCCTGGGCAGACATAAAAATCAGATTCTCTAAGAAAGGTCCTCCTACGGGGTGTATTACACCCTGCAGGGGCAAAAAATTGATCTCTCTGGTGGGGGCTACTAGGTGCCTTGGAAAGGGGGAGAAAAGTATCCGGGAGTCCCCAGGCTGGTGCGGCTCCGGCAGCTAGGCCGCATAGGTCTGGAGTAAGTGTAGGCCATGGGGTTGTACTTGCCAAAGCTGAGGTAGTATAAGCAATGTCACCCGCTTCATTGACGACAGTCCAAGTAAAGTTGAATATTCTATGCGCGATGCAGGAGGGCAGCAGAAACATGAGCAGAAGGAACATCATTCTGAAATTAAGCAGAGAAAGCTTCTCAGGGGTCACCCTGGGTAGGGTTAAATGGCTTAATTAGCCTGTCGGGTAACCAGTGTGTTTTTTGTGTGGCTGAAGCATTATATTTATATTATTTATATTTATATTATTTATTATTTATTATTATTTATAATATTATATTATTTATAATATTATTTATTATTATTTATAATATTATATTATTTATAATATTATTTAATATTATTTATAATATTATATTATTTATCCATAATATTATTTATTATCATCTATAGTACCATTATATTATTTATAATATTATTCATTATCCAGTCAATATTTTAATCATTCCACTATTACTCAACATTATTTATTATCATCTATAATATTGTTATATTATTTACAAGACTATCCATCACCATTTATAATATTATTACATCATTCATATTCATATTATATTATGTTGGGAATAGCAACGGGGGGGGAAGGCAGCCCAGGCTGTAAGGGCCCCATGATTTGTATTGTTTTATTAACTTCTCTTAGGTCTCTAGGTCCTGTAAAAGCCTCCAGGTACCATTCTTTTTTTGAATAACGAAAATGGGGGTATTCCAAGGAGAGGTAGAGGGCTCTAAATGGCCAGCCTTTAATTGTTCCTGCACTAAACGGAGGGCGGCCGAAATCTTATAAGAGGGGAGGGGCCACTGATCAACCCAGACAGGATCCCCTGATTTCCAATGGATCTTATCCGCCTGGGGTGCAGGAGGATCAGTAACCCTTATGAAAAATGCTCCTTATACCCTAGACCATGACGGTTTGTTTTTGGGGTGGTCTCAATGGGTGAGTTAATTCCCTGATTAGATTTTCCAAGTCCTTTACCAGGTATGAACCCAGATTGTAACATTTGTTTGGTGACCACCTCGTTAGGGCTGCATAATATTGCCCCCATTTGTGCCAAAATATCTCTCCCCCACAAGTTAACAGGTAGACCTGGGACCACAAAGGGTTGGATTTGACCAGAGTTTCCTTCTCCATCTGACCACGTAAGAATCTTGCTACTCTATAGGGTATTATGAGATTGGCCAATACCTTGAAGGTGGGTGGAGGAGGGCTGTAACGGCCAAGAGGAGGGCCAGTGTTCTTGGGAAAGAACAGTGGAATCTGCACCCGAATCAAGTAAGCCCTCAAAAGACTTTCCATCTATAGACAGCATGAGAAGGGGTCGCTCCTTGGTAAGGGGTTGGACCCAGTATGCATCCGAGGACCCAGGATTTGAAGCACCGCGGTGACCCCCCCTATGAGGGAGCCCCTTTGTAAAAGGCACAGGGAGTGCTTGAGCAATTCTTTGGCCGGGAGAAATATTTAAAGGCCCTTTCGTGGCCGCCGCCAGGACCTTTATTTCCCCCTCATAGTCAGCATCTACTACTGAGGGAAAGATGGTAATACCAGATAAAGTGGCTGAGGCCCGTCCCAGAATTAGGAAGTATGTTCCAGAAGGGGGAGGACCGAAGACCCCAGTATTAATGACTTGGGGCCCATCCTCAGGTATTAATATTGTACCGGAGGTGGCACAGAGGTCCAATCCTGCGCTGCCTGGGGTGGCTCGTTGGAGGGTGCCTGGTTGTTCGGCTGTCGGGGCCCCGTAGTCGGGAGGAATTGGATGGGCGTTGGGCCCCGGGGCTGGGCCCTCTTCCCGTTTCCCGACAAGGGAAGAAGTGGGTTGCCCGCGACATCAGTTTTAGAGCGGCACTCACTAGCCCAATGCTTCCCTTTCTTACAGCACGGGCAAAGTCCCGGAGCGCGGAGTACGGGAACAGGAACTGTAGGGGGAGCTAAGATCTGCCCGGTACAGGGAAGTGAGCATTGTCGGGCAACATGTCCAGGTTGTCCGCAGCGGAAGCAACACCGAGCGGCAATGGGGGTATTTTGGGGAACAGGAGTGTTACTATTAGCGTGTTGCATTACAGCCCCGATGGCCAACTTTAGTTGATGGGCGGTGGAATCGACATCATTGCACAAGCGAATCATCCCATGAATATCGAGATTTCGGATGTGCCCCTTTAAAGCCGCTTTACAGGCAGCATTAGCATTTTCATAAGCAAGCTGTTTTACAAGTTTCCCTTCCCTGTCTTCTGGCCCTAGGACGCGCTCCGCAGTTTCCTATAAACGTGCAACGAACTGGGAGAAAGGTTCATGGGTCCCCTGAACTATTTTGCTCAAGGGCGTGGTGACCGAACCTTTTGGAGGAATGGCTCTCCAGGCCCCGATAGCGGCGGCCGCTGTTTGACTAAGGATCCCAGCGGACAAGCTGCGTTGTTTACGCTCAGAGGCAAAGTCTCCCCTCCCACATATCTTATCAGCAGTCCAGGTGGCCATGGGACCACCTGGTTGCGCATTGCCTGAGTTTCCCCCCTATCAAGAAATTCTGCTTTCCAAGTTAAAAATTCTCCCCTACTCAGCACAGATTGCGCCACTTTTATCCATTCTCCCGGCAACAGAAAGCCATCGCCAGGCAAACTTTCAAGTATGGACAAGGTAAAGGGAGCTGTGAGGCCATAGCTCTTTATAGCACTGTGTAAATCTTTGACAGTTTTAAATTTTATCCGTTCTACAGTAGGCAAAAGGTTCTGATAGTCTCCCTCATTTTCAGAATCGTTATGTGGGCTTTTCCCTTCTTCCTCAGATTGTGCCACATCCTCACAAGCTGGGTCATCAGGTGTGCTGGCTCTAGAGGCCTCTTGGGCGTCAGTAGACGCCTCCTGAGTTGTATCCGGGTCCTGTGAGGGTTTGGTACCGGATCGAGTCATGATGGGGAAAACAAAGGGTTTGGCCCGGGGTCCCTTAGAGGGCTTAGATTGAGGCCCCGAAAAAATAGAATTTTGTAGAGCGGAGACTTCTAATTGTAGATTAGCCAATTCACTCTGTAAAGTAAAGACGCCTTTGAGGCTTTGAATTTGTTGTTGCAGTTGTTTCTTTGTCTCCAAAAAGGGGTCAAGAACCGCCTGAGGGATATGGAGGGGGTTGTAAGGAGGGGGGCACGTGGCAGGCTTCCCTGCAGCAAAAAGGGTATGAGATGAAGGCCAAACAGGCTCATGATATTTGGCGGCCTCGTCCTCCAGAACAGCTGCATCTCCGGGATCAAGGGGTTCAGGGCCGGGTTTTGGTATTATGGGGTATATTTGGGGAAGAGAGTCTCCGAACGGAGGCGAGGGCTCTACGTCCATGACTACAGAAGGACAGGGGGAAGAGGTAGCTCCACCTTTAACGGATGGGGGGCGAGAGAGCTGTTTGAGCGTTTCAGTGGCTACCGAGAGCAGCTGTCTCTTATTACTATCAGTTTCGGCCCCTTCAATGATATCTCGAATGAGTCCCCAATAACTGAGACAACTAACGGGGACAGCATTTGGTCCCTCTTTTTCTAGTAATCCATTTAAATCTTTTCCTACTTTTTGCCAACTCAAGGGATGAATATCTGGGCCGCTAAGAATGAACCACGGACATTTTTCATCAACAAAACAGAAAAAACTAACCAAATCCTTTTTCTTAACCCTAACTCCTCTCTCCCTTAACGACTTCTTTATCTCTTTGATAAAGGTCTCCTCTCTGGAGATTGAATGGCCCATGTTAAAAATGGGACAGCAATGACTTACCCGCCGTTCCGACGTCTGGGGGTCGCAGTCGCCGGGAAGGCACTCCTAGTTGCGTGCACGCCTTTTACTTGTTGCGCTGTCCGGTGAAGGTCCGTGCCTCGAGCCCCACGTTGGGCGCCACTTGTCCCGACCCGCAGGACCTAGTTATTGCGTAGAACCCGAGGAGGACCGCACCTTGAAGAGAACATGGGCGGGAGAAAAGAGTGGAGGCAAGACAGTGTTCTGATCAAGCCTCAAAATTTTATTTTCAAGTGGTTATATTTATACACTCAGGTGGAGAGGGCAGGGGCGGGACTGATCAGAGAGTATTTCGTTACAAGCTTATTGGCGACCACCAGAGAAGGTGATTTCTGCCTGGCTGGTCAGAAACAGATGGGCTGTGTGAAAAGTTGCAGGCTCTCGCTCTGCAGGCAGGGGGAATGGGGATCAAAGACACGAGATAAGGCCGGCGCTTCCCAGTGCCCTGGCTGTCCAAATGGTCACAGATAGCAGAGTTTATTCAGGATGTGATTCTTATCTTTGGGTGCAGGCTTAAGGCTCCCGACATTTTGCAAAATATAGTCTGCCATGACAAAGAATGAAAAACCACCAGGAATCAAGGCAGCCACTCATAGCTCGTGTGTGTGTGTGTGTGTGTGTGTGTGTGTGTGTGTGTGTGTATCTTATGCTAGCTGTCCCTTTCCTTCCCTCTTTTTCCCTGGTCACAAGGCTTTTTGAATCTGCTTCATTATCTGTGCTCATGGCCACATCTCAGCTTCTAAGGTGATGGGTCTCAGTTCTTCCTGCCTTCCTATAATCTCCTCAAAAGTCGGGTCCTCAAGTGACTTCCCAAAAATGTAGCCCCAGCTCACTCTGCTCCAGCAACATCAGTAAACATCACCATGCCCAGAGGGCTTCCACAGATTTGAAAGGAATTATTCAGTATCTCAGATCTGTGGATGGACCTGAAAATTTAGTGCTGAAGAAACCAGATTTTAAAATTAGATAATTCTTTAAGTCAGGGAAGAAAAACAACGTACATTTGTGTTTGGTTTCAATGCATTAGAGACACAACTGCTCAGCCATTGCTATAGATTGCCGGGCTCCAAGCCACACAGCCTCTTGTGGCAAACAAATGCTGTTAGATCCTACACCAGAAAACTATGTTGAAAATGAGGGAAAGCTCAGTCCTGTATTTACAGACTAAAAGATTCAAAAGTCACCAGTCTTTATTGCTGCCAGAGGTTCAGTGTGTACGACCAGATGTGGCCTTGGTCTCTGGATGGACTTCACACTGCAAATGAAGCCACTTGCTCCACTGCTGCTTAAGCCAGGCTCATCTTTCAGAAGATGCCTATGTGATTTAGTGACAAATCCTACCAATCTATCATTATGCGTGTCTCAAATTTAAAAGTCAGTTGTTAGAGGAATTAATGGCAAATCAGGAAGTTGCTGTCGATGCAAAATGTCAAAGCCTACTGACATTTTCTGGATACTTAATTGCCCCACATTGTTTTGTTTGCTTCTCAGATCAACCCAAGGTGATAGATATTATTACAATCCCTATTCTGTAGAAGAGGCAGCTGAGCTTCAGGGAAGTTAACCCACTTGCCACAATCACTCTGCTAGCACACTAAGCCACAGTTAACTTACAAGTACTTTTATGTTTATGCTCAGTTTTAAATAGTATTTTAAAAAGGAATGTACTGGCTCTGAAAACTGTAAAGTCCAAACTTCAGGGATTTCCTTCCCAACATAGTCATCAAAAGTTTGATTTCTCCTTAACTCTCCTGCCTGCCTCATTGCACAGGGGCTCCCCCATCAGGGGGCAAAATGACTGCAGCAGCACCATCCACACATCACATGTCCAGGAAAAACGGAAAAGCATCTTTCCCAATATCCCCTAGCAAACTCCTTCTCCTGGCTCAGTGGCCAGAACTGGACTTCCCACCAACCCACAACTGTGATCAGAGCATACTGTGCCTGTGTCGTGCCCCTTAGAGACAGTAGTGTCCCTAACTTTCCAAAATTAAGGAGCATAGGGGGAGTAAAAACCAAGTGTGCTTCCAAGGGTAGAGGAGTGCCTGCTGGAAAGGAGTCATCACAACTAGAATGTTGTGGAGCAATGATTTGAACCCAGATCTGTCCGTTCATTCAAACGGTATTTATCGAGCCCTTGCTATGGGTCAGGCACAATTTTAGATGATGGAGAGACAAACCTGAAAGGTTCCTGCTCTCCCACCCTCCTGCTTTTGGCTCTGCTTCCTCTCAGGATTAAAGCTTTGTGTTTTTACAAGAACTTGGAGCTGGACAAATGTTCTTCTAACCAGCTTTTCTAGGTTTTAAGTGGGTCTATGACTCCAGGCTTATCACTTAACTTGTCTCTCAGCTTCCTCATCTATAACATCAGGAATAATGATACCTTTGCCAAAGTTTGAGAATAAAATCATGGACCCTGAGAAGGAATATATCTGCCAAGAAAGGCTCCTCGTGGGCTCAAATTCATACGTAGAGTCTGGCAGCCACTGCTGATAGAGGCCTTTCACATATGCTGCATTTTAGGGAAAAGACACAGACCAGGCTGCCAAGACACCAGCACTGTGTTCCTGACATCTGAGTCAACCCTTATAAAAAAAGTTGCTGGAATCGTATTTCATCCAATGGGCTGAGACCTGCCTTATTCAGTCAGAACTGTGCAGCTATACTCTCATTTGCATCTTTACCAACCAGAGTGGCTCCATAACTACAAACCAAGACACACAATTCCAATCAGTCAGGACAGTGCTATGTGGAGCAATTAAGCTGTGCAAATTTGGGTTCTTTATTTGCATGGAAATGGACAAATCAGAGACCAGAGTGGTAGCTTTCTCTATAAAAGCAAGCCTTCCCTTTGTGTGTGTGGGGAAGAAAGGGAAGGAAAGCACACTTTTCATTTCATTTGCAACCCCAGGAACCAAAACCACTGGAGGCTTTGGTTCCTAGGGTTGCAAACTGTTCACCTAAATAAAGTCTCTCCTTTTACTGACCCCAGAATGAGGGCTCCTGTTGGCATTGGATTGGTGGCAGGAAACTTTGGTGACAAAACAAAAACAAAAAGGGCTTACATGGGAAATATGAGGAAACTTAAAGCAGAACAATATCCAACCTAGTGGATCTGTAGTAAGTCAACTCTTATTTTCATTCCATTGACTTGGATTTTTGTACATTACATTCTAATTCCACTGCCTTAGGCTTTATAAAGACATTTTAGTGTGAATACTGCTCCATAGATGCTAGTTTACTCTCTCTATGCAGCCTCCAACTTAATTTTTTATAATCTAAATTTTTCGCCTATTTAAGTGAGAGGTGGCCTATATTAAAGAGCCTGCCCAGTTTCTAAATTTGTCCTGAAATCTGAAAGCAAGAGTTCTCTTAGGAATGCAAACAAAGGTATGCCATAAGGAGCTAAGGTATGAGGTGAATGCACACTCTAAAGATGTGGCAACATCAGTAAACATCACCATGCCCAGAGGGCTTCCACAGATTTGAAAGGAATTATTCAGTATCTCAGATCTGTGGATGGACCTGAAAATTTAGTGCTGAAGAAACCAGATTTTAAAATTTATGCTGTAAACTGTAAGTTTCCCAAATCCCAAGCTAACTGGTTCCATTCTATTGAACCTGTTGTTTTAAACAAAAATTCGGTTAAAAAAAAAAAAAAGCCAGGGTTCCGGATAGGCCGAAATGTAGCTACTTGTAGGGCTGGAGAACAGAAGGTCTCACAACACCAACCAAGCTCTGAGCCAGAGCTGGAGCCAGGCAGTTTTCCTAGCCCCTCAATTCAAAGGGCACGAGAAGGTAAGTGTCTCTATTCGGCATACTTTTATCACTTCAAGCCTTACCCACACCCTCAACTCTTTCACTTTTAATTGAGTTTCCCACTTAACATAAATTGGTTTTCCTCTATGTACCCTTTAGGATCGACTCGGGTACTTGATCAGGTACAATAGAAGCTCTGCCGGCTTCATCACCTCAGTGGAGTAATATTCCTGGTGCCTTCGCGAAATATCCTGACTCCCCAAACGCTATCTCTGACTGAAAGCCTTAGTTGGGTCACTGTCTGGTCACTGTCGCTCCTGGTTTCCCGTGATCGCATCAAGTCATTAAGTTTCCCTAGTCTTTTAACTGGAATCACTCCAACTACCGGTGAATGGGGGACATAGGGAAGAGACGTCAGCGCGCCCCGCACATTCCCCATCCTTTTCCTAAGCGACCTCCTTCAGCAGGAGAGCGGACCTATTCCCAGCTCCTGAGACGCAACTTTGAGGTTTCATCCAATCAGGGACCTCCCCTAGCCAGTTGGTCCAGATTCTATGATCCGGTTAGACCAATGAAAACTCCAGCGCGGGTTTGCAGTGGTCTTCTGGGAAAGCGCCTCTCCCGGAAGTCGCACATCCTTCGAGACTCACCTGGCCGGAGCTAGCCTCCCGGTCCGCCGTCCCACTGGTTGGCACAGCTGCTCGTCACGGGAAGGGGAGAGTAGGCGGGGCCGGGGGCGTCCGCGTCTGCGCGGAGCACGGCCGGCCACGCGCGGGAACCCGCGGAGGGAGGAGTCAGGTCCCAGGGCTCAGAGGTCCCGGCCCCCGGACGGAGCCTCTCGGGAGAAGGAGAGACGGAGGGCCACTCTCCCCGGCTCCCTCTGAGGCGAGCAGCGGAGGAGCGCGGAGCTTCGGCAGGCCTGCCCCGCGACCTTCAGGGGCTGGCCCTCCGTGGAACTGCGGCCGGGGCGCCGTACTGAGGTCGCCGCGACCCCCGCTGACCGAAGCCGCCACCGCCCGCACTGACCCACGGCCGCCCGGCTGACCTAAGTCACCGCCCTCGGTGACCCGAGGTCGCCCCACTGACCCTGGTCTTCACCGGCGCAGGTAGGTGACTCCCCCGCGACAAGATCACAGGGTAGGCCGAAGGACTCACAAGATATTTCCCAGGTGTGTCCTCCACGCCTTCCCTCCATTGTCAGGGTTAAGCCGGGTTTTGTCCTTGTCCACGTGGCGGCGTTGCAGTTCACTGTCAAGCTTTGGCCTCTGCGAAATGCTGGGCAGTAAATTCTCTTGGTAATTGAGTCCATGCACTGAAGCAGGTCTCAGATGGCTGGGGAGAGCTTGCTTTACGTGTTTGCTTAAAAGCCACTCGCCACCAGAAATGAGGCGTGTTAACATCTTCTCTGGCCCCACTTCAAAGAACTGGTGGCGATCTTAAAAGACAGCGGGCTTCACAGCTCACGTTATTCCACTTCTTTTCACAGTCTCATTATTTTCTCTGATTTGATGGATACGGGCTGGCCATAAGCACTGTAGGTGACTGAACCACAGGAGGTGGAGGTGGTCTTTTTATTTGGTATGGGGGCGGGGTAGGTTGTTAAACTGTGTGTGGAAAGACTGCTTTGGCAGAACCGGAAAACGTGGACCAGGAACTGAGGTGGAGAAGAAGGACGTTTCCGGAATTGAATTGAGATGGTAGAGGGACTAAAATATGTCAGGGTGAGGAATGATGTGGACCTTGGGTAGTTGAGAATTCCAGCAAGAGAGAAATGTGGGGCCCTGAAAGGAAATTTTGAAGCTAGTGGTTCTGGAATTGTGCTGTTATAGACTTGATTTCAAAAGTGCAGTGACTTAAAAAATAAGCACGTAAAAGGACAACATAGTCTTGACAACATTTTTAAGGGCCGCACACGTTCCTATAAATGATAAACAGGAGTGTACTCACTGTCAAGGCCTTGAACCAGACCTAAGTTTCAGTTTTTTTATTAGTAAAGTTGTTATTATAGTAATACTCTCATCCATTTGTGGTGACCATTAAATGAGTTAATTCATGTAAAGCATTTAGCAAATACCAACTCTGGTTGAAGCTTGACCTTAGGCCCATGGAGGGAGTGGAAAAACCAGCATCTATATCTGGCCCTGGAACTGCTCATTTCTAGGACCAAGCTCCCTCCCAGGTCCTTGCAGTTCTTTACAGGAGGCAGAGACCTCCACCTTTTTCAGCTGTTAAGAGTACCTGACTCCTTGCCAATCCTGTGTAGAGTCTCTTGTGTATTTCATAAGCCTTTTTTTTTTTTTTTTTTGAGTTCAGGTCTGCAAAATGAAAAAAATTATTCAGTATTTAATTTTATAAATCTAAACATCTACAATTTTAGGAATGTCTTCTAGGATATGTTTAGTGAAATATTTCAATTATGCAAAAAAGGACAGAGAACCATAACAGTTGTACCATACCCTGAAAATAATAATAATAATAATATCTTTGTATGCTTTTGGACTTTTTTTTAAAGGAAATGTGACATTTCAGCTATAGTTGAAATTCTTTTTTTGCCATCCCATAGAATTTCTTCAGTTTTAACTTGTCTTTCCGCTTACCTGGTGGGTATTTGTGCTCACAGATGCTAGGTGTTCTCCATTCTCGTTCCAAGTCAGCCACCAGGTTTGCTTCTTATAGCCTATTATGAGGATTATGGCCACCATTTTGGTTCTATCCTCGTGGCATTTGTTCTCTTACCCTCTGAAGAAACCTGCCTTTTTTTTTTTTTTTTTTTTTTGCCATTCCATTCTTCATTGGGTGAACTCATGGTAGGCTTTCCCAGACCATGACCAGCTGACTAGCATATGCTATCTGATTGACCTTTATTGGGCCACTGTTCCCTTCAAAATGGTCCACTGTTTTTAGCCTGAATAAACTGGATTTGCCACTTCTCTAGGGACAGTAACACCTGTTCTGCGCTTTCAGGAAAAAGTGGCCTTTTATAGTCAAATGTACTATATTTTATAAAAATGAGATGTTAAAATTCATAGTAATAGCTATCATTTTCTGAACATGTAGGTATCAGGCCTTCTAATTAAACATTTGGTATATACTGTCTTATTTAATTCTGTCATTACAACAGTGGAAATATTCCCATTAAAATAAGCAAACTGAGGCTTAGTAAGATTAGGTGTTAGCAGCAATTTGAGCCTAGAGTCATCTCTCTACAGCATGTAATTATTTTGCCAACAATAGAAAAAGAGGATTGTTTCATTGTCAGGGTAGAACCAAGTTTGGCATTCACATGGGTTCTCTTCAACCTTCCTGCCCCACAGCCCCGGCTCCCTCAGGTGCAGAAAGCACCTTGGCGGAGGCCTTCAGCAGAGCTGGAAATGGCATCAGTGGACTTCAAGACCTATGTGGATCAGGCCTGCAGGGCTGCTGAGGAGTTTGTCAATGTCTACTACACCACCATGGATAAGCGACGGCGTCTGCTGTCCCGCCTCTACATGGGCACAGCCACCCTGGTGTGGAATGGAAATGCCGTCTCAGGACAAGAGTCCTTGAGTGAGTTTTTTGAAATGTTGCCTTCCAGTGAGTTCCAGATCAATGTAGTAGACTGCCAGCCTGTTCATGATGAAGCCACCCCAAGCCAGACCACAGTCCTCGTTGTGATCTGTGGAACAGTGAAGTTTGAAGGCAACAAACAACGGGACTTTAACCAGAACTTCCTCTTGACCGCCCAGGCCTCACCCAGCAACACGGTGTGGAAGATAGCAAGTGACTGCTTTCGGTTCCAGGACTGGGCCAGCTAATAGGGCAGGAAAGGCCTCTGCTTCAGCCCCAGCTCTGGAGGGAAAGTCAGACCTCAAAATGTGGGGAAACAAGTCCTTTCTATTGTTGCAGCTATACTGCCCAGGCTGAACTCCGCCTTTGCTCGAGTCCAAGGAGCCCCTTTCTGAGTGTATACTTGTTTGTCATAGTACCTTTTCAAAGTAGTAAAATTTTCTATTTTTCTACTTGCCCAGTAGAGACCTGGTTCTGGACATTCTGACAAATAAAACAATAATACAAATGTTATTCCTTTCCCTTTGCCTGATGTGTTTGACTAAGTTTTAAAGAGAAAGAGGGTTAAAGGCAGTAGGATTAGTAGAAGACACTTGCAGAGGTATGTGGTCCAGGGCTAAGTACCTGCCCTGAGCACAGGTGTGCAAACAGCTGTACTAGAGCCAGGCTTCACAGCCATCTCCACACTGGAGTTCCTTGGCACACTTCAAAATTACCTTTGGTCAGGCCACAACTCCCAGACTAACTATACCTGAATATCAGGCTAGGACTGGGCATTGGCATTTTTCAAAAGCACCCTAGGTGTTTTATAGTTCACTTTAGAATACATCAGAATCACCTAATGGAGGTGACTGAGCGCTACCTTAGAACCTTAGCTGAGAGTTAAATGAATGAGAATGGTGAAATACTCAAGAGATAATAACTGCTTTTAAATGAAACAGCTATATTAACTATTCTCTTATAAAGTGAAGAACTGTTTTTAAGAGGAAGAAGTACTGAGATTGGGGCAGAGGAGGCATCAGAATTAGAAGCTAGTTTTATTGACTCTGAAGACGAACTGTAATTGCATTTCTCCAGTGTAAAAAAAGAATAGAAAATGAAATTTGCTTCATCATTTTAACCAATAGATGAGATCCCGTGGCCATGTGGCTTCCCCAGTTAAAATTTCTTTTGACAAGTGTGCTAGTTTTGGAATAGGGTTGTGGTTTAGGATTCGGAAAGAATTTGAGAAGGAACAGTATACTGATGTGTATGGTGGCACAGATGACAGTTTCTTAATATTCTTCCCCTTCTCTAGTCACTGAATCCCAGTGTTTCATGGGACTAAGTATTCACCTGAAAGAGGACGGTCCAGCTCAGTTCATAGCTAGGTTTAATATATGACCAAGTCCCAGCCAATGACCTAGAAGCAGAAGGTCTGGGCTTTTGGGATCTTGCTTCAAAAGACCCTTCTTTCCTCTGTCCTACTGCCTGGAAAGCGGCAATGATGGCTAGACCACTGGCTCTGGCTCAGTCTTGGGCCGTGAGGACAGCTCAGCTAAACCCTTGAGGTAGATTTGTCTTGAGCTGGAAGGAGCCTGGGTCTCTGGCGACCATGTGAAACCACCTAAATGGCCCCATTTTTCTCTTGGGAATAGAAAATGGTTTGCAATGGGGGCAGACATTGAGTGTGCTGTAAGAGAATGGCTCTGAGGAACCAAAGTAGACCCAGGTGTGTTCCTTGCTCTTGAGGGGTTTGTAATCTAATCGAGAGGCAAGATATCGAAATAGTAAAAATTCAGTTTTGAAGCCACATGTAAAGAATAGTCCAACCAGTCATAGATGTGTGCATAGTAAGCCAAGACAAGCAATTCAGCTGAGATGCTATTAAAATACATATGAGATACAAGAGTGAGGTTCCAAACCAAGATGTAGAATTATCTGAGACTCTGGAGCATTGTCTCTCAGGGAGGAGAGTGGGGTGGGGTAGAAGGATTAGTGCAGAGATTGACTTGGAATGAGATGCTGGACTTCAAATCTCAAAGACCCCTCCTTAAGGTGTCAGGTGGAATGCTACCTTTGTTACCTCAGGCCTAGATAGAGGGCACAAGTCCCATCAGGCCCTCAGAGAGCTTGACATGAACTCCAAGATCCTGAATTACATTGGCCTAAGAAGCTTCAAGACAACAGCTGTTGTCTCCATTGAACAACAGGTTTGAGAAAAAGTACAGGTGGAATTCCGAAGAGCATTAAGGTAGGCCTCTAGTGGCCTCCTGGTTTTCATTCTCCTGTCCTTCAGGAGCAGGGAAAATGGGTTTTTGGTTTGGAAAGCACTCAGATGAAAGACCAGACCTCCTTAGATGACCTAGTTAGGGCAAGTGAGGTGTATGAGGACAGATTGTGAGATAGTTTAGAGAATTCTCCTTAAAAGATTGGGGCAGCCAACTTTTCTTTCTTCCCCCTCTTTCTTTCCTCCTTCCCAACTGTCCTCCATCCTGCTATTTGGAAAGCAGGTGTGCGGGTTGATGTTCTAGAAGCTCTAGGGGGCCATGAGACCCAATCCAGGCACATGAAAGGGATGGAGGAATGGAAATCAGGCCCTGGGGTACCTGTCAACCTTATGGAGCCCCTCGTTAGCCTTGAATGCCCCCCATCTAGCTTCTCAGGGGAGCAAGAACTACACTTCCATCTTACCGAAGCCAGTGTTTGGGGCCTTTTTATTCACAAACAATCATCAGTGACAAACTGGAGAAGAATGCAACAAAGGACAGGACTTATTTCCTTACTACATAAGAACTCTTACAAATTAGTTTTAAAAAAAGGAAATAAAAGAATTAAACAGACAAATTATATACACACACACACACACACACATGTATGTATATATAGAAGGGAGGGAGGGAGGAAAGAAGAGAGGAAGGAAGAAATTATGTATAGACTCACAATTTATTACAAGAGAATTAGCCATGCAATGGACACTGGTGTCCCCACATCCATCCCCTCTCCATTGTGTAGCAGCCACCTAAGTGATGGCAGGTGGTCACCCCCTGCCCCCATCAGACTGACAACAGCCAGGAAACCCCAAACTCCTCCTTGCTTGCCAAGATGGAACCTTGGGGTACCAGTGTCCATCGTTTCATAAGAAGGTGGGGAGAGTGGGGGATAGAGTGTTTTGGGGAGAGATTTCCTAGGAGAAAACTTCCCCCTGTTCTAAGGCTCCTATTCTCTCCCCGCAACAGGGAAGAATGGTGAGATGCCATCTCCCTCGTTTCTAGCACAAACAGAAGGGGCTTTGACAGGACTTGCTGAGTTTGGCAGAAACAGCCTGAAAAATCTGAGACCCCACTGGATGCAGCCTGAAGGGATGTCAAGCCCAGGGCCACCTGGGACAGCTGGGCTAGGGCGGGTGCTGCTGCCATGTTGGGAAGGATCTCACTCTAACAGAGAGTAAAGAGGCCCGAACCCCGGGAACTGGATGGAGGGCCTGTAAGACTAAGGAACAGGGTAGGAGGAGGGACAGTAATGGCTGCTTTGGGGTAAGCCTGTCCTCAGGAGCAAGCCAGGGTTACTTTCCTGCTCTGAGACATGGGCCTGAGCAGGAATCCCACCCAGGGGATGTTTCAGGTGCTGGGTGATTAGGCCCCTGGGAGAGGCCAAGAGGAAGGTGGAGGTGGTCCTCAGTGTTCCTCAGAGTCACTAGGGGAGCAAGAGCTCCACAGAATAGGAGGTACGTTTTCCAAGGCCAGAAGACCCCAGCAATTTTGAAGGCCTCAGAAAATCCACTCAAGTGCCCTAGGAGAGAAAAAAATCCTAAGTTCAGAGAGAGCAAACTCCTCTTACCAGAGTACTCACCTCCAAAGGGTTATGGTAGAGAAACTGAGGGGTGAAGGAGGTTGGTGCAGAGGAGTGCCTCTGCCTTCTGCAAGATGGCAGCTGGCCCAGCTGAGAAAAGGAACAAGGTACAGGGCCTTCTGTGAACGCTTGAGGCTTTGCAGGAAATTTAAGTGAATGTGGGACTGTTTCATCCAAGATTGAGTACAAGGTGTCATCAAGGTGATGGGGAAAGTGCTCCCAATGAAGCGGGCACACCATCCCATAGCTCAGTGAGATATCATTTGCTCTGTGGGTCTCAGCTGAGTGCATGGACCACCCCAGTTTGCCCAACTGAGGGGTTCCTGGATGTGAACAGAAGGAGGGGAGTGGGGCAGGCCATTAGTACTGGGACCAGGGAGGGCATCAGGCTGTCCAGCGAAGCCCTCAAGGGTGAACATGTCCCACCAGCTATGTGGGACTCCTGAGCACTTGACATGTGGCTGTGTGACCAAGGAACTAGGTTTTTAAATTTTATTTTAACTAAATTAAATCTGAATAGTCACATGTGGTTAGTTCCTACTGTATTGGTACACAGCAAAAGCCAAATTGCTGGTCCTGAGATAGGTAGCTGGGAAACTGGGAAATGGAATGTCACCACCTTGGGGGCCTGAGTGTTCAGAGGTAACGGCAAGTTCCTTCTTAGCTGGACTGTATCAGAATGGGATGGGGTTCCACAGTCCCTGTTGGGCATAGAACATGAAATGCAAACACCCTGCTACTGTCTCCTAAGGAGAGAATTTCTCCTGTCCTCAGGAGATCCACTGAGGACAGGATCCACTGAGGCAAGGCTGGAAAGACCTTGTTCCTTGACTTCCCAAGAACATCAAGAGACTTACCTGCTTTTTCCTTGAAATGAGGTATAAGATGGGTTTGAAACTACTCTGGAAAAAGCTGCTTAATGTAAATGTAGATGTAATTTAGGTCTAGATATGAAGACATCTGGCTGAGTTACCCTTGGTTAGAGCCAAGGCCTCACTCCCTGCCCATGTTCTGCCACCACCCTGCTGAGTCTTTACAATTACTATTTAGTTGTCATCTCCCAGTTCAGCGAGGAAGGTGAGCCAGGTAATCACTCGCTAGGATGAGGTGCATAAGGTGACCTTATTCCCAGAACATGCTGTCTTCTAACAGGATCAAGTGGAACAGAAAGGATAAAGCTTAGGCCTGAATCTCCTGCTTTAGGCTGAAGATGAGCTATTTCATTTTCTAAAGATGGTGTGCATGTGTATGAGTGTGTACGCATGTGTTTGCATGAACTCCTGTGCATGCGGGCTCAGTCAAAACAACTCAGCCCCTCTCGTCCCACCACAGGTGTCTCTCCCCCCAAACACACCTCCAACCACCCCTATGCCCAAACACACAAAGCTGGCAACATTTTGATTGCATTTTTATTTTTCAAAATTTCAAAACTTGCGCTTTTTATAGGGCAAGGAAAAAAATAGATCGGTAAAGGGAACTAAACATATCGTAAGTAGACAGGCTGTTAGTGTTCATGCTGTGAACCTCAGTACAGCATAGGTCTGCAGCAGCCCTACCCATCACAAAGAAAACATGGCTTCCATATTAGAGACCACAGGGAGGGCCTTCCCTGATGCCTACCACCCCCTCAATCTGGAGCAACTCTATGAAACCTCCTATTCATGTGGTCAGACTATGGAGCAATTTCAAAATGTCTGGTAGGAGTTGTGTTATGGGCAGACCTCAAACCTCACTGTCCCACAGACCACAACGAGGACTCTCATCTGGCCATCCATTTCTGGGTGTTTCACAGGCTGGCAGTGGACCGTGATGACATGGAATGAGTTGGAAATCAGTAAGTTGAAAAACTCACCCAGGGCCTTCTGCCTGGAGACAGGGCTTCCATCCTAGATCAGAGTGTCCTCCTCCACCTTAGGCAGGAACAGCTAGTCCCTTTGCTTATTCATGCTGGTGTATTACATTGACAAGCTCAGTGGCCGCCTTGCACACTGGCTTGTGGCATTTCTTGAAATATAATGAGGAGATCACAATCTTAGGCACTGAACAAGGCAGCCTCAGAAAAGCTTCCTTCTTGGGATGTCAGAAGCTACAAGCCTGGAAGGAGCACAAGATGGTAGTCTTCAAAGCCTGATCTCTATTTCCAGATGCACTCTAGATACCTTCTAGAGCAGTGCTTCTCTGGTCCGTTACTTGGGCACTTGCTAAGGATGTAGGTTCTTGGGCCCTACCACCAACCATATAAATTATGCATGATGGTTCTGATGCTCACGAAGGCTGGAAGACCACTGATATAGTGGAATATATCTCCTTTTCTCTTACTGGGAAACTATGATCTGTCATAGAAGTGTGAAGTTTAAAAAATGAGCATTACAGAGACATGAACTGGGCTCAAATTTTAGCTGCTGCTCAGTATCTGTAAGACTCAGTTTCCTTATCTGAGCAATGGGGATGGTATTTATACTTGGCATAAGTGAAAGTGGAGGCTCTTAGGATAGAGACTGCTACATGGATCATGGTCAACACAAGTGACCAGGATGAGTGTGCACCCAATGGGCTTGGAACAGACCACATTAAGAAGTTTCTTGATTTCCTGGCTTTTCCTAAATATCTAATCTGAGTTAAAATGGTTCACCAGTGCCCCCTCAGCTTTGCTCACTGTCCATTTCACAACCCACCCCCCCATTTCACTTCTACCAGAATGCTCCAAGCCACTCTTCCCTTCACCTCCTGCCGTCCCCAGGCCCAACTCCTGTCCCTCCCACCTCTGCCCAGTCAGGGCCTCGCCACTCCTCCCTCAGACCACCCACCACTTCCCTCTGCTCCCCTTGCCCACCCCACTGCTCTGCCACTGCCCTTCTTTAACCCATTTCCCAAGAATACTCACCAGCAGCACTTGGGGCTGCAGCAGTTACCCTGAGATAACTCGTGGATTATAATCCTCACCTTACCCCTGAAATTTGCCACATAACATCTCACTTTTATTATTATTTTCATTTTGCTCTAGTATATTGATAGTCTTTGAAAACAAATGACGTCATTTTATTTATAGCATTCCGTTTTTAGTAGTGGTATCCATTTACAAAACGTAATAATTCTTAATTGCTGAAAATGTTGAATCCTAGAAAATATAGCATTCCTATGCGAGATGTTAAATTAACACTGGCAGCGAGCAGCAGAGCTGCACTTTTTTTTTCTAAGCAAGAAAAGAGTTAAACTAAAACCAAAGCCACAGAAAAAAATCAACAGACTGCTCTGTCACAGCTTCTCAGCTGCAGTATTACCCTAGAGCCAACCTGCCTCTGGCACCCGGAAATAGCCATGAGCAGGAGAGAGTGAAATACAGAGAAAGTGGAATACCTTCCCTCCTACTCCTCCCCTTTCCTACCCTTCCCTCTCCTCTCCTCTTCACCATAAAGCCTGTGGATTTGGGCCAGAAAAAAAAAACCCACACAAGGATTAACATCACTCTTCAGCACAATTAATTTTTTAAACTTCAGTATTAGAATAATTTAAAATTTACAAGTAGTTGCAAAAATTAGAAAAATAGTAACCTCTTCACCTGGATTTGCCATATAATTAATTTTATAAACCAGATTTATAAATTCGTGTCCCTATTCATCTGTTTTCACAATGAATATAATTTTTTTTTGTTTATATATGCAAATATAAACGTTTTAGATAGCATATGTTTCAAGGTTCCATTGCTGGGATGAAGGCAATGGTTAGGGATGGGTGAGAAAACATTTAAAATTCAGACCTTCATTCCCAGCTTTGTGAAAACTTTTGCCTGATTGTCCTATAATCCCAGGAATGATGGAGGTGGGCCAGAACTGGGCCCCTAATCTGGGTTCCTTTCTCATCCCACCTGCCCTGCTCCCATTGTGAGGTGAGGGAAGGCCTTCCCAGCCTCCCATCAGCTTCCTTCAAAATTCACTAGCTTGGGCAGGGTCTTTGCTCTAGAAAGACTGCGAGGCAAAAGGCTCTGGTGGGACCAAAGGCTGGACCTTACGGGCAGAGCGCTGTGTGGATGACACACACCAAAAGCCTCCTCCAGGTGGGCGCCCCTGTCCAGCATTATCTGCTCCACCAGCCACTAGGTGTTCTGTCTGGGTGCATCCAGGAATGGTGGGTAGAGTGGGCCTGGTGCAGCGTCTGTCCTGCCTTCTGGGTGGCTGGGGCTTGGCAAAGGCTGAGCATCCCGCTGTGCCCTGCCTTCTTTTTGTATATCCGCCCAGGTGGGGAGCTGAGACCATCTGGGATGGAGTCTGAGTCAGATTCTCCTGTCCTTCCCCACCAGGCCTCTGCACCAATGTTCCCTCTGCTAGGAGCTCCTCCCCTAGGCTCCTGGAGTTTTTGCTTCAAGTTCACCTCAGGGTTGCCTCCCTGAGCCCTATTCAGAACAAGCCCGAGGGCAGCCCCATACTTCACAAGCATCCCCTTGTAAAATAAAAATCTTAACTTCCAAGGCTGAAAGTCCTCTTAAAGCATTTATTGGGCCATTGCTAGCAAGAAAACGACCAGGTCCTGAGAATGATGTCCAAACCACCAGCAGCAGCACCAGGTGGAAAAAGTGACATGACATGTTCCCTGTCCTGGAGCTGACAAATACTTTTATACATTCTGTTTTGGGGGAGAAATTATAAATTGTTTTGAAAGAATTTACATTGGCTACAGGTAAGGAGTTATGAAAAGTGGAGCGGGGCCAGATCTGTGATAGAAGCACAGTCTGTGAGAGAAATATTTACTGTTTTTGAAAAGTTACAGGCAACAATCCTGAATGTTCATGTATTTGAAGGATGCATGGCCATCTCATGGTCAGTTAACAGAGCGATCCCCAATCTTTTTGGCACCAGGGACTGGTGCTCCTACGAGAATCTAATGCCTGATAATCTGAGGTGGAGCTAGGGCAGTGATGCTAATGCTGGGGAGCGCCTGCAAATACAGACGAAGCTTTGCTTGCTCACTGGCCGCTTACCTCCTGCTGTGCGGCCCAGTTCCTAACAGATCACTGGCCAATACTGGTCCACTGCCCAGAGGTTGGGGACCCCTGAGTTAATAGACTCCAACATACAAACAGGAATGTGCGCAGTCTTTTATCAGCTGGCCTAGAGCTACTAACTGGTTAATTATTTCTGTCTCTTTCTCTTACTCTCTGGCCACTGTAATTTAATTTAGAATATCTCAGAATTTTTTTTCCTTTTGCCTTTCTAGCCTTGTCTATACCCATTGTTGTATTACACATGCTGTAGTTACCAGGGTCACAAAGTGACCCTGAGAGCCAAGAACATGTCGAGTGTTTTGTTCTTGTGGCAGGCACCCAATAGGTCTTTTGGGAGTTATGGGTGCAGGAACTCTGCCCAGCAGATGCCAGGGGCTTTGGACTGTGCCCACTGTGTGTTCAGAGCCCAAGCTGAGAACAGTGATCCATGCTGCAGGCTATAAGTACCTCACACCACAACAGCAGCAACTGGATAGTGCCCATCCAAGTGCAGGTGGCCAGCCAAGCTCAGTGCCGGGTTCCGCAGGGGCATAGCCAGGATAGAACCCAGCTTTTGGGGGAACCCTGCATTTGTTTTTAAAATTTTGTCCTGTGGATGGGAATTCTTGTGACAATCTGCCTCTGAGTATGGGGGAGGGTCATGCGAGCCTACTTGTGACCAGGCATTTGTCCCCAACATCCAGCCTACCTAGGTTCTTCCCAGGGAAGAAATCCCACCCAACTTTGAGGAGCAAGAGGAGCCAGAGAGGGGTCTTTGGGTGTCCTGGGGTGTCCTAGAGGCCTGCATATGAATCTACATTTTTGTCCTTAATTTGTTCCCCATCATTCCTGAGATTAAGGACCAGGCAAAATATTAATTAGTTTTACTCTCACTATTAAAGATAAACTTATGTTTTTACCACTTTTTCAAAAAAGCAGCATAGCAATATTTTAAAATAGCTTATGTCTGTGCTACAGTAAAATACAGGTTACTGAGCAGAATAAAGATTTGTGAATTTGGTTATGATGATTTCAATGCATTGTGCTAGATTTGAAAATATACATTTCTGTAAAGGAAGATCTGTGTGCTAGTAGTTTATTTTCTGAAGTGGGAGATCAACATGTAAATACAGACGGAAAGAGGACTGAGCAGGTTCCTGCAGGGTTTTAAGTGTGAGTTAACTATGGCTTCAATAATGCTGAGTAACAAATATTCCCCAAACCTCAGCAGCATATAGAAAATGCTTTTATTTAGCTTAAGTAACATAAGGCTGAGGCATTTGCATATGTGTTTGTAGGTTGCCTGAATGCCCTTCTAGCCTGGCTTGAGCTGGTTCACCTTAGCTGGTAAATCTCTGCTCCATGTGCTGTCATCTTCCTTCTGGGATCAGTGGCTTCCCCGGAGTGGTCTTATGGTAATGGCAGAGGTGCAGGAATGTAAGCAGGAACAAGCCTGACCTCTTAAGGCCAAGGCTTGGAACTGGCGCAATCACTTCTGCATATTCCACTGATCCAATAAAGTCACATGGCTGAGTTCAGGGTTAATGGGTATGGAAATAGATGCTGTCCCTTACAGGAGAAGCTAAACTACATGGGAAAGAGAGTAGACACATATGGGTGAGGAATGGAGTTCATCAATCATCAATACAATCTATCCAAGCCTTAAAGCATCAAGCGCAAGATGGAATTTTCTTCAGGACTCTGACCCTGCAGTCGAGACCCAACAGGGCAACAGGACTAGAGAATCCTAAACTCCCCCAAATCACTTGTAAATGAGTTTATGCTCAGATTAGGAAGACGAATCTGGTAGAGGCTGCTTTTAGAGCACATAACCCTGAGGTCTTTGGGAGAAGATCAGAGATTAGATGCCGCTTTGGTTGACCTTAAACACCAGCCCTATCTCCCCCACAACCTTGCCTAACTCAGGCAGTCTCTCCCTTGTGAAGAGCAAATTGAAAACTACGGAAGGTTGCTTTGTCCTTTAGACATGAGCTGGAGCTAGGTGAGACCATGAGCCAACTAAGGTGCAAAATTTAAGGAGGTGATGCTTTCAGGGCCATATAGGTGTAAGATCAGCATCTGAACAAGCCTGAGAGTGAGCTCTTCCTGTCATTGTGTGCCTTAGGTGCCCACTTGCCTCACCCTAGTCTCAGCCTAGTTTAGACAACCAACAGAAACAATCTCTTGGCCAACTTTTCTACTGCCATTTCCACATGATGAGCAGGGGTCAGATTGGGGTGGGAGTGGTAGTAGAGAGAAGCTTGTGAAGAGATGTTCATAGCATCCTGAAGGATGCCAGTGAATTGAGGAAAATATTTGCTATGAGACAAAGATAATTTGCCATTTAAAGAGTTTCTGTAAATCAGTGAGCCTTAGCAAAATGAAAAATGTGGAAAAGGACTCATGCATACAGATCACAGAAATACAGATGGCCTATTGATATCGGACAAAGTGCTCACTCAAACTCAATTTTTAAATGAGCATTCCAAAAGAGGACTATAGTGATGTGGGCAATTTCCCTGGAATCCCACTTTGTAACAGATGAACCCTGCTCATTTCTGAGTAGACCTCCTAATGGGTCTCATGCAGAGTAATTCTATTGTCCTTGCAAGTGTGGTAGGTTCAGGGACCTGGGCCCAGCAAAGAGAACTGAAGGCAAAGGAAATTGGGTTATGGATAGCTTTAATCCACTATAGGACTAATCCAACGCCAAAGCCCATGCGCTCCAGCTCCAGGTCTTTTGGGAGTCAATCTCTTTTAACCTGTTAAGACAATTTGATGAGTCTTCCTGCAACTTGCAGTCAAAGTTGTCCAACTGATATGAATCATCACTTTTCGTTTATCATAGTGATAATGGACCAAAACATTTTGCTGTACCCCATGTTGGCCAGGGTCTACAAAAAGGAGCATTCCTGCTCAGCTGGGGGTGTTGATTGGTGCAAGCTCTTTTGAGGGCAAATGACATTTAAAACTCATCTCCCACACTTATCCCTATAGTTCCATTCCTATGCATATGTATTTTACAAATGTAATTGCTCATACACACCCATTTTTATACAAGATAATTTGTACAGCAGTCTTTGTAATAATAATGAAAGCATCCTAAATTCCTACCAATATGAGATTAAATAGGTTATACTATTTCCACAGGATGGATTATTATATGGCTTTGAAAACAAGAGGGAGACCTGACCATGATATGAGAGATATTAAACAATCTTTGAGATTCATTGGTAGTCAGAAAAGTTCAAACTCTTTTTAGAATATTAACAACAGTTGTCACAGGCAGTAAGAACAACATTCCAAGAACTGTTCGAAGTAGGTATTCTGCACTACTTTCAACTACACTTTACAGATGAGGAAATTGATTTGTTTTTTTTAAAAAGGGAGGGATATGATTCCATATATTATGGGCTTGCTCTATCTGCTTGGACTTTCTGGAAAAACTGGCAAAAATTTAATGATGGCCAAACTTATGGATTGGATTTTAGGGTTTTAATGTGGGGACAAGGCATTTGATACTGTATGTCTACTCAGACTCTTCAGTTTTTATACGGTGTGCATGTCTTGCTTTTTAAATTATCATTCAAGAATCAAGGAGAGAAACTGGGCAAAATGGCATAGATGACAGAAGCTTCGCTTATCCCCTCTAGTGACCACATTGAAGTTGAGACAGAAACACGGAGCAAACAGCAAGCAAAGTTGCCTGAGGGTCTCGAGAGAGAAATAAGAAATCATTCTGCAATGGTAGAAGGTAGGACGGGGCGAAGACATGAGGCTGGGACAGAGGCTATGGCAGCAGCAGCCAGCAGACACAGACGCATCTTAAAGGAGCCGTGTCCACAACTGGATTTTTGTGGTGACAGACCGGCTCACTCTGAGCACCAGTGCCTGGTCGGCTGCTCAGGGGACACCAGAAGCTTATAGGGGGCCACTGAGTTGTAGGAGTGAGGGCCAGAGGTGAGGTTTTCTCCCAGGCAGAAGTGCATTATTCCTCTGAGGAGCCCTCCCCACCTCCCAGTGTGCGGACACAGCGCCACCATAGCTGAGATGTCACTAAACTGGATAACAGCGGTCGCTCTGCCCAAAGGATTCCCTGAAACTTCATCTCCCCAAACTCAGGCCCTACCCAACCCATATCCAGTTGTGTCTTCGGTGAGTCCTGTGCCACCTACTGAGCAGCGCCAAGACTCACACTTGTGGCAGCTGATTTCGGTTTCTGGCGCGGCTTTTTCTTGAGGCAACTGTAAGTACAGCATCTATGGATTACTTGCTGAATCTTAACAGGTGGCCCTGGAGGGTCACAGGCTGGGGCTAAATTTGTCCTGCAGCTGAACCCCTCTCAGGACTGTGCCACTGCATACCTACTAAAAGCCACGCTAATAAGATGGGGAGACTTAGGAGCTTTGCTTAGTACATAGAAACAGACAGAGAAAGGCAGCCAAAATGGGAAGACAAGCAGAAACCATGTGAGAGAACAGAACAGAGATCTAGGAATAATGGAGTCAAGCAATCTAACAGATGCAGAGTTCAAAAAGACTGGTTATAAAGATGCTCAATGAAATTGAGGGAATGTATAGCTGAACTCAGTGAAAACTTTAACAAAGAGATAAAAAACTTAAAAATGGAAATGGAAATTTAAAAAGGGAATGAGTCAGAAAGGAAAAATACATTATCTGAGATGAAGAATATATTAGAGGGAATCAACCAAGTGGATAAAGAGGATTGAATCAGTGATATAGAGGACGGGGAAGCCAAGGACACGGACATTTTCTGCAGCATCTGGCCATCCTCCCTCCCTGGGAGAGTGCACAGCCTCTCTGGGAAAGGCAAGGTTATCAAGGACCTAGAAAGGAGTTAAAAGTAACAGCTTATCTGCAAGTGCAAAGTGAGGGGCCTCAGCTCAAGACTGAAAGATGGTATGTAGATGAAATACGGCTTGAAAATCTTTACTAGTCCATTCATTGAAAATGGATTCTAACTCCCTCCTCCTGAGTGTGGGCTGGCTCGGCTGGAGCTGTCAACCAGAAAGAAGGCTTACCCTTGAGACCATCACACTGGAGAGGTCACCTGTAAGAGCTGCGGTGGACAGGCCCAGCTGAGCTCAGCCTTGCAGCTTCTCTCTAGGCCTCTAGGAGCACTCTGGGGTAAGTCAGCTGGGGGTACTAGATGTACCAGTGAAGCATCTTAGACACTCCAGTCCAGCACTTTCACCAGCTGAGGACCACTGAGTGGCTTTAATCAATATCATGAGGAACAACAGGATCATCTAGCTGAGCCCTGAAACTGTGACATAATAAAATGATGGTTGTTCTAAACCTCTAAAAAAAAAAAAAATAAAAATAAATGCATTTTCACAGCGAGAAGTGAAGGGCATTCAAGTTGTGGATATACGCAAGGAGTGGTCTCCCTTCTTCCCATAAAACAGACCAACCGGAGCCTAACCTCAGCAAGTCTCCAAAGATGTTTCACTGAAACACTGGGGGTCTCTCAAAAAATATATATACATTCTAAATATTTAAAAATCACCGACTAACCTCGTGAAAAATAAAGTTCTGCCCAAATTTAATGCACATGAAGACATGTGCTAAAACGCAAACAAGATCTTGATTGACATCCCCCAAACTTCCATAAATATACTTAATTTGATCTACTGGGCTGAAACTTAATTTGTAGCATTTTAGTCTTGGAATCCGCACATTAGGAAAATTACCCACTAGGCGGCGACGTCCTTCTGCTATTTTAGAGCGAACACTACGCCAGGGATACAGGTCACCACGACCTTGGCCCCCCAGAAGGGCTGCTCTCCCTTCGACGATGCGCGGAGGCCACGCATTACCCAGATGCCGTGCCCGTGTTGGCACTGTGTACCCACGGCACCGCGCCCAGGGCTCCCTGCGTCTCCGCCTAACAGGGCGGACGTTTGGTGCTGCCTGGCCAATAGGAAACATGGCGACTGAGGGCAGCTCTGCAGGGGAGAAAGCTGGACCAGAACCCTATAACCGCAGGCCATAATCTCAAGGTCAGGAGGCCGAAGCTTTTCCCGCCTGCGCCTGCAGGCTCCTAACTGTACTTGGAGTCTCACGGATGACTACCTCATCAGCCTGCAGTGCGACCACTTGGAATATTATTCAACAGCCAATAGGCAGGGAGTACCGCGTAGTCTGAGCCGCCTTCCCCGCTCCTCTCTACGATTGTCTCGCGAGCCCATGAGGGGCGTGGCCTAGCCTGCTGGCCCAATGGTGGCAGAGCAGGAAGAGGTTGGTTGGGGTCGCAGTGGGCGGGGCGGGTGCAGGTAGGCGGGGCATCGGAGCTGGGAACGTTTCTTTTGCATTCGCCTTAGTGCACTTTAGAATTTGGAATAGTTCTTTCCAGTCCACTTCTATAGATTTGTTTTTAAATTAGATCATTCCCTATGTAAAATAGTGTAGCCCGCATTACTCATTATAATATGGTGAGAAGTTCCCCAAATCATGAAACATTTTTTCCAGCTTTACTGAAATATAATTGACAAAATGGTATCTTTAAAATGTGTAATTTGAAAAACATTGTGAAACGATTATTTCAAGTTACACCGAACATTTTTTAAACATTATGTTAGTGACCACATAATAAATCAGTGCATGGATATATAATAAATTGATCTTCTTGTGGGTGAGTAGGTTGTTTCCAA
Source organism: Pteropus medius (assembly GCF_902729225.1). NCBI lineage: Eukaryota > Metazoa > Chordata > Mammalia > Chiroptera > Pteropodidae > Pteropus > Pteropus medius. The sequence continues at coordinate 2,609,031 of NW_024351546.1, forward strand.
ATTTTCGCTAGTATTAAATGCACTGCAGTGAATGGCCTTACAGGAAAATCATTCATGCCCATTTACATTTTCAGTATGGCTTAAAGATAGCGGCGGTTACATATATATAATGAATTCATATATGAACTTTTCCCCCAAACTGACCATGAGATTGCATTTCCTATGCAAACTTCTGCTGCAACAAACATTATGTTTAGCTTTAGGTCAATTTGTCATATTTATTAGTTTATCATTTTTAATAGTACAGGCACACCTCATTTTATTGTATTTCATTTTATTGTATTTCATTTTATTGTGCTTCATGTGCTTTTTATAAATTGAAGGCAACACCCTCTACCAGCAAATATTATGATTCGCTTTATTATAATATTTAATTTCAGTGGTCTGGAACCAAACCTGAAATATCTGTAAGATATGTCTGTATTCTATTTTCTCTGCCATGTGTACTCCTACATGAATTGTCTACTTGTGTTCTTTGCTAATTTTGTATTGGCTTTAGTGTTTTTTTCCTTATTGATTTCCAAAGGTTCTCTGAATAAGCTTGATGAAATTTCTACCTTGGAACCTGATCATGTAACATTTCTAAAGGAAACTGAATATAAAATTTATAATAATCACATCTGGTTTCTTCACTTGGTCAGGCACTAAAGCTATTATGACACCAAACTAAAAAAGTCCTTTCAACACTGAATACTTAGAACACAGAAGTATAGCTTTTTTCCGTTTATCTTGCTTTTATATCTAATTAGACTTCTAACACATTCTAAATACTTTATGTGCTCTTTTAAACATTTAGATACAATCCTTGATACTGAAAAAGATTGCAGCAGTGTTGCAAAAAACTTTATATGAAGTTGTTCTATAGTTGCATCAGCTATTTTGACATGCTGTATTAAAGCAAAATTGACTTAAAAGCACTTGTGGCTGGATTAAATTTATCCAACTTCAATGCTCATGATGGGAAGATATGTGTATTTTTAAGTTTTAATGGAATCTGAACTATTTCCTAAATAAGGTATCATTTGTTTGTGTTTCCTATTTCCTGTCATGAATTGTCATATGGGCTTTTCTTAGAGACATTTTATTTGGGCTCAAATCCTGAAGACTAAGGACTTTTTGAAACTGAGAGTTTGGATAAATATGCTGAAGACACTGTGTATGTGTAAAAATCTCTTGCTTAAATATTACTCAGTCTATTGATGAGGATGTGGAGAAACTGGAACCCTTGTGCAATAGGAATGTAAAATGGTGCGGCCACTATAGAAAAGTTTGGTGGTTCCTCAAAATGTTAAGCATAGAATTACTGTATGATCCAGCAATTCTACTTCTAGATATATACTCAAAAGAAGTGAGAGCAGGGACTCAGATACTTGTACACCAGTATTCACAGCAGGATCAATAGCAAAAAGATGAAACACCCAAATGTTCAACAGATAAATGAATAAACAAGATGTGGTATACACATACAGTGGAATATCAGACTTAAAAGGGAATGAAATTGTTACTTAATGAAACATGAATGAACCATGAAAGCATGCTGACTGAAGTCAGTTAGACACAAAAGGCCAAAGTTTGTATAATTCCACTTATGTAATGTACCCAGAGTAGTCAGATTCATAGATACAGAAAATATAATGGTGGCTGCGAAGGGCTGAGTGGAAGAGGGAATGAAAATTATTGTTTAATGGGTACAGAGTTTCTGTTTAGAATGAAAAAGTTATGGAGATGGATAGTGGTGAAGGAATGAAAAAGTTATGGAGATGGATAGTGGTGAAGGTTGTAGAACACTGTGAATGTACTTAATGCCACTGAATTATACACTTAAAAAGATAAACTAGTAAGTTTTATTATTTATATTTTATCCCAATAAAAAAGATTCAGTCCAGAAATATTGTCAGAAGATTTAAGAAAATCTTTTAGAAAGTGTCTCTAGTTTTAAAACACTTTTTAAAAGGCATATGACCTTTTCCCAACTCTCTCATCTTTAGTGCTTAGAGCTCTTGTCACCTATTTCCTAAATGCTTCTAGTTACCTGGAAGTCATGCAGTTTTTGAAGGCAAAACTGGAAATATCTGTGAGCTTATGCTATTGAGCTCTGTCCTGGTCAGGGAGCTGGGGTTTGCTTTTTGGGGGAAGGAGACAATAGAATGGGAACTGAGGTGCTGTGTAGGAATAAACTGGGGGAAGAGAAAAGAGCAGAACAATATGTGCAAATGGCTTGTGTTGAGGGGCTTGTAGTCACTGCCAGACCTGTGCCAAGGCCTGTGTGGCTAGGAGAGTGTGGGTGTGAGAGATGGAGGTAATGTAGTTAAGCAGGTAAGGGCTGGGTCCTTGAGCTTTTGCAAGAAGCTGCCATTGACCCCAACCTCAGTATCTTACAAACCACACTTCTCAGTGTTCACTTTTGGATTCATGCAAACCAGGGAAATGGAACTATTGGGATGTTATTTAATCACACCCTCTCTAATTCCCTTCAGAGAGGATAAACTACAGTCGTACACCACTTACCCACCAGGATACAGTCTGCGAAATGCTAGTTACGTAATTTCCGTCATTTTTTTGTGTGATTCTTCCAACATCATAGAGTGAACTTATACAAACTTAGATGGTAGAGTCTGCTACACATCTAGGCTATATGGTATATCACTGTCCTATGTATGGTCCATCCAACCGTCATTATTCAGCATGACTGTATTTACAATGACCTCAAAGAGGAAAATGTCTTTCCTTATTTTCAATAAGGAAATAAGGGAGCATTAAGCCTCTTAGTTTTAATGTTTGCCTTAACACTCCAAACCATTAACAACACAACCCGTAGATAAAATAAAGCTAAGTGCAAGGCTAGCAGCAGTAAGGGAGAACATGACCTGGCAAAGCTTTAGCAATGACTGGGCGTGGGACGCCAAGGTCAGAATTAACTTAATAGTTTGATTCCAGCTGAGTCTTGTAAAGCGAGGTTTTGACTAGAACTGCATAAGGATGGTGGAAGCGGCATGGTTATTAGCAGACGAATTCAAAGACTCCTAGGACATAGGTTGTTTTCCACTGAGGAGCTGATGGGTCTCTGGGGGAGAGGTTCCATAATGACCCATTAAGCCATTTGCATGGCTGGGGATTCCCGAAACAATCACCATGCAGTGGAGGGTAAGAGGATGCCCACTGCCCCAGGTAGGCACCTGCCCGAATACCCAATCTAGCCGGCTAGCGTCCTGCAGCACCTGGAAACGCTTTGTCCGCCGCCCGCCAGCCAGAGGACGTCCGCGGGGCTCTAATCTCTTCCCGGTACCTTGCTCAGGTGTTACCGTTGCGGCAATTGGATTTCCGCATACCGGGGCCGCGACCTGCATCGCAGACCAACTCCACCTCTAGTGGCGGACCCCAGCTTAGAACGTGGGCAGCACGCAGGTTGCCGGCGCCGAAGGAGAGAAGCTGCGATAGACGAGAACGTGTTCACGAGCGCCTCCGCTCACGTGACCTGAGGCCCCACCTGCGCCGCGCCACGGATAGTCGCAGTGCTGCCGTCGCAGCCTCCTGCGCATGCGCAGACTTTGGCTCGCGGCCAGTGACGCAATCTTGCACGGCCGACCAGACGCGTGGACCCAGTTTACGTGAGATCACGTAACTCTGGCCGAACGGTCTCCCCAGCCGGACGTGCGCGCGTAGTTCCTTCCGCACCCCAGCGAGGGGGCGGGGCCGGATGGGGGCAGGGCGGGGCCGCCGGCGGCCAATCGGCAGTGCCCGCGCCGGTGCCGCGCCTCGCCCAGCGGGCCGGCCAACCCCACGGGCCTGGTCCAGTGGACGCTCGGCGGCAGCGGCGGCGGCTGCGGCTGCGGCTGGGAGGTGAGTGTTCGGCTCACGGCCCGGCCCCTTTCCCCAGGCGCTGCCTCCCGGCCGTTCGCGCGGGCCGGTCCCAGAGGAGCGACTGGCCTCAGAGGTGCAGGAGCCGGGGGTCGGGCGCGGCCAGGCCGGAGAGCCAGGCCCGATAACGTGGGCGCCGTGGATCCTCGCGGCAAGGCGAGTACCCGGCTCCGCCTGCAGCGGGGGCCGTGTGTCCTTGGTGATTGTGCGGGCTAGAAGGGCCGAGGGCTGTTGCCCCGGGCGGTGAGCTCGCATTGGGGGTTCAGGGGCGGGGGCTGTTGCCGTCGGGCGCGATGCATACTTAGGCTCAGACTCGGCAGAAGCGCCGCAGCCTCTCCACTGTGGAGAGACCGCGGAGAGAGGCTGAAGGTAGGGCGATGATCAGAGACCGAGGTCCTGCCAAGGTGCTAGCCATTTACAGTGGGGATGCCACTGTCACCCAGGCCGGAATATTCCAGTTGCCGTGATCACTCCTTTCCCTACCGTGCTCGGAAAAATGGGAAATCGTGTTCAGAAACCACATTATTGACTCCAAAGTCACTAACGCCTGCCCAACGGCCAGGTCAGCAGAAGTTTGGGGAAGTGCAGGGCCGCTTGCGAGTATGGAATCAGGCTAAGAGAGCCATCTTCAGCCATTTCTCCCAAGGCTGGGGCTGGAATCAGTGACAGTCCATGGACTAGTGTTCCGGTGCTCCTCCACACCCCCATAGCCTTGACTTAGGTTTGGTCAGTATTTTCAGTTTACTGTGGAGTCTCCTTCGGGTGACACTGCTCAGGCCTTGTAGATGTCATTTTTACAGTTAATTCTCAAAGGGCAGTCGTTTCTCACGTTGGGGGGTGGTGGTTGTAGCGAGCCAGTTCTAGCCTTGGGTATCATGGATGGGGACTGGAGAAGTGGGGAGAGGTGAGACTAGTTTTCAAGGAAGATGAAGAAAGTTCTCTAGACAGTTGAGTCTGAGGTGACATCTAAGATCTGGCTAAAGGATGTTGTAAGGAAGGTGGGCACTTTGGATGGATGGGTGGAGATTTAGGAAGAGGAAGGAGATTCAAGAGTAGAAGCTCCGAGTCGAATCTTAGGAGAAAGTACATATTCAGGGAGTCTGAGGTGAGAGGAGAACCAGCAAAGCAGAAGAAATGACCCAAGTTGGTACGGGGTACCATGGAAAACAAGGAGAGGAGACCTCAAGGTGGGGTGAGGGTGAAATCTGCAGTGGCCACAGCTATGGGCAGATCTAGGGAGCAAAGGCAACTCTTTGCCTTTGGCAAGGCTGAAATAAGAGGTGCTGAGCATTTTCGATTGTGAGTCAGTCCAGAGCCCATCGTGCCCAGGTTCAAGTCCTAACTCAACCACTTACAGTTACCTTGTTTGTTCCTTTCTCATCTGTGAAATGAGTTAATAACAGCACCCAGTTAATGAGAAGCTGATAACAACTAGCTAACAAGTCTCAGGTATGGCTGTAAGCCTTTGTCATATTTGTAGTCACTGAAGCCTCACAACCGCCTTCCAGCCTTCTACAAAGGAGCAAACTAAGGTTCATAGAAGTTACTTGCTCAGGGTAACACAGGTTTTAAAAGCGTTGAACTTGCATTACTTCAGTAGATTAACAGTAATTCAAATTATGAGGTATTTAGGGGTGTTGGAAATGGCCATGTATTTTGAGCTACTTTTCCATGAAGTTTTTTCTATGGTAAGTAGTCATTTATTATTTGGTTTTCAAAGGCAGACATGATTCTCTAAGGTTTGCTTCCAGATAGTGGTAGCCATGTGTTTTAATTGTTTTGTTTCTGGATCAAAAACTAGACATTAACGGCCATAAATTATTATAGTTTTGGCTCTGTATCTATAAGCGAATTAGAAAATGACCTAGATAAATAAATTACTGCTTTAATGTATTTCATTAATCATAATTTTAATCATTTATGTTTATCCTTGGGGAAAATCTTAGTAATGCTATTTTTCATGCAAATATTTTCTAATTAAGGTACATCAGGACTTCAGAAAACGGCTAATAAGTGAGGTGTGATTTGAATCTTTACGTGAGAAAAGTTAGGTTTAGGTTGTTAATCAATAATCCTCATACTTTTTAAGTCTTTCACTTCATTAGTTGCTCATGCACAAAATAATTCTTTTGTTTTCAAAGCTTTTGGAAAGAAGAAACATGGAAAGTGGTGCAGTTCTGCTGGAATCTAAATCCTCACCAGTTAACCTTTTGCATGAAATGCATCAACTACGCCTTCTGGGTCACTTGTGTGATGTGACTGTCAGTGTGGAATACCAGGGTGTTCGTGAAGAATTTATGGCCCATAAGGCAGTGCTGGCAGCCACCAGCAAGTTTTTTAAGGAAATGTTCCTTAATGAGAAGACTATGGATGGTACTAGGACTAATGTCTACTTAAATGAAGTGCAAGTTGTTGACTTTGCTTCATTTCTTGAGTTTGTCTATACTGCAAAGGTACAGGTGGAAGAAGATCGGGTACAGCGAATGCTGGAAATGGCTGAAAAGCTAAAATGTTTGGACTTATCGGAAACTTGTTTTCAATTAAAGAAACAGATGTTAGAGTCAGTACTTTTGGAGTTGCAAAATTTCTCTGAGTCTCAGGAGGCAGAAGGGAGCAATGATTCTCCAGTAGGTGTTGCTCATGATGCTAGGGCAAGTACAGCTGTGGATAGTCCTCTCACTAAAGGCCTTAGGGGCTCCTCAGAGCCCCCAGTACAGAGAATCAACAATGGCACATTGCCAAGTATGCCCCCAAGGAAGTCCAAGGAGAAATCAGATAAAAAGAAAGATGTAGTTAAGGCTCCCTACCCTAAAATCAGAAGAGCTAGTGGAAGGCTGGCTGGCAGAAAGGTATTTGTGGAAATTCCTAAAAAGAAATACACAAGAAGACTCCGAGAGCAGCAGAAAAGTGCTGAGGATGATGCGGGAGACTACAGGTGTCTCCAGGATCCCAGCCGGGACACTGTGGGAACAGAGATGGAGCCAGTGACAAAAAATGAGGATTGCAGTGCTGAGGTGTTGGTGGAGGAGGTGCTGCAGAAGTCAGGGCTGGGAGAGGACGAGGATGAAGAGGACGAGGAAGGGGAGAAGAGGAAGAGCAACTTTAAGTGCACTACCTGTGAAAAGGCCTTTCTGTACGAGAAGAGCTTCCTAAAGCACATCAGGCACCACCACGGAGTGGCCACTGAGGTGGTTCACCGCTGTGACACCTGTGGACAGACCTTCGCCAACCGTTGCAACTTGAAGAGCCACCAGCGCCACGTGCACAGCAGCGAGCGCCACTTCCCATGTGAGCTTTGTGGGAAGAAATTCAAGAGGAAGAAGGATGTCAAGCGGCATGTGGTACAGGTCCATGAAGGGGGTGGTGAGCGGCACCAGTGCCAGCAGTGCGGCAAGGGCCTGAGCTCCAAGACAGCCCTGCGGCTCCACGAGCGGACACACACAGGCCATAAGCCCTACGGCTGTACCGAGTGTGAAGCCAAGTTCTCACAGCCTTCGGCACTGAAGACCCACATGAGGTATGTGCACTTGTCTCCAGCTTACTGGTGTGGGAAACAGCAGAGACCCTCTGAAAATATTTTTTCAAGGATGTAGCTTATTAATTTTCTTGAAATGCATATCAGAAATTCTAGGTAGTTCTAGGATTTGGACTAGTGTAGCTACCTCTCTAGATATTTCACTTCATAACTTGTTCTAAAAGTTGGGGAGCTATTTTGAGACATCTTGAATTCTTTCTGGGTAGAGATGCTATGAGATGGTCTTATTCTACACTACACAAATCCTTTAGTGTTCCTACAGGCCTCAGTCCAATGAGGACCTCCCAGCTCCTGCTGTCCACAGTTGCAGCACGGAAGCCTGGATACAGAACCAGGGCGGCAGAGGGCTGCTGAACATGCCAGGCCCCGCAGGTCTCATCTGAGGTGTACTGCAGGTCAGGTCTCTCTCCTACTTCCAGAGCAGCTTTTGGGCATAAACTTCCTGCCACAACTGAAGCTTATTACCTTTATTTTTCCTTTCCTGACTTTGTTTAGAACTTGGGCCTGTTACCATCTAAGTCCCACAGTCTCATTAAAGACCTCAGTGAGATGTCATTTAGGGCTTTAGGACACTTCTCTGGTCATCTTTTCATTTTCTGGGCTTGGAAATTGTGCCATTGGTTAGTCTGTACTCTAGCATTAGCATGGACAGTGTTTTCTGTAGATGAGTGACATTGTTTTTAAATGTTTCCTTACGGTGCTCAGTATTTATACTTCAAATCCAGACAAGCAGTTTTCTACCATATTCTACATCTGCACTCAAACTTGGACCAGTCTTTGGGGTGGTAGCATGATATTCATCTTTTTACCCTATATAACAAGTTTGAAAACTTGGCTTAGAAAGTGCTCAGTAAATCACTGTTGGTATCTACTTCATACTAGTTGTGAAATTAAAATGCTTATGCCTTTTATGCATTTTCAGAAACCAGGTTTCTTCAGCATTTTGAGAGCAGTTCTTTCTAGACTGGTTATGTCATACATATTAGGAAATGATAGTAAAATTTTTCATGTGGCTCTTAATCAATAATAGTTCCTAAGGTGTTTGTGGTTGATTAGTCTGAATAAGGAAACTTTACAGATATTACACAGTGCTGTTTAGTGTTTTAAAAAATATGTAAGTGTGGTCTCTGGCTACACAGGCCATACAGCATAAACCCTGTGGCAAGTGTGGGTGGACATTGAGTCTTAATGGGGAAATGTATTAGTCTGTTGACCTTGTGCAGACACAGATTTGAGGATGGAGATTATGGATCTCTTCACCTCCAGTCATTCTCATTAAGTCTCATGGAATAAATTATCTTTGTAGCCTAGAGTGGAAATTGTATTGCAAAGCGAGGTTTGAAATACATCCTAAGTTATCATCTGAATGTTGTACTTTCAGAATTCATACAGGGGAAAAACCTTTTGTCTGTGATGAATGTGGTGCAAGATTCACTCAGAACCACATGCTGATTTATCATAAAAGGTGTCACACAGGTAAATACTCCTGCTGTTGTGATTCAATGTCTTTCCTAGCTATGAAAGGAAACTGCAATTTATTAGTTTAGAAGTTGATATCTACCAAAGTGGTGCAGGTTAAGCCATGATTTACCTTTCCCATGTAGAAGGTGAGCAGAAATGAATAAAATCTTCCCACTGCTTCTAGTACCGATGTGCTTGGGGTGATAACCTCTTACACGCTAGAGAGTAGGAACCGGCATGTGGGCCTTATGTATGAAAAGGTATGAAACAGTTCCTATTGTTTTATCCCCAAATTCCATTTTCAGGAATCTGTCCTAAAGAAATTATTCAGAATATGGGAAAAGCTATGTGCTATTTTCCTTCTTCTTGCTATTTCTAACAACCCACAAGAAAACCTGATTGTCTAACAATAGTCATTCGGTAAACACCCTCTCTTGGCTTACTCCCTGGCCATTTGGGATGAGGGCTCTTGAACGTTATGAGAAACACCTGTTCTTGGATGTTGACTTGAAAATGCACAATTAAACTTACAGATAATCCCAACTATACTGAACACCTGCACAGAAGACTAGAAAATAAATTGTCATATGATGTATTAAGGTGGTAGAATTATCTCATTTCTATTTTCCAAAATTGTTGTGATATTATATGAGAAAGAAAATTTAAGTTAGCTTTATTCTGATACAACAGTGACAGAAAACCCTGTTATTTATCACAGGTATACAGAATTTGTATACTGTAGTTATGCTAAGCCAGTTCCTTCTTATTTGCTTGTACTTTTAAATTTTTGCTTCTAAGTACAGTCATATGATCCTCAAGTTCACATTTAATGATGTGAATTACTAGACTGTAAAATGAACAGAATTGGTGTCTAATGGATGCTAGGGGGTTTAAGTGAAATCAGGTCATACTAAAGGAGTAAGTTAGAATCAGTCATTTGATGAAATATTAATCTATTCAGATTTTGTTAAAGCTAGTATTTTAATTTTGGTATTTGTGAAATCAGAGGTACAGCTAATAATCAGATGAGTCTTGATTTGTGAAATTAAAAGGTTCAAACTACACAATGTGATGGTGTTATTTAAACATTTTTTTCTTGTCCTGTAATCCAATCCATATTGCGGGAGCTGCCACTTTAGAATAGTTATGCACATATAGCCAATGTAAACTCCTTTCAAAAGGGACTTTTTTCCTGCTAAAGATCCACAGAGTGCTTCTTAGAAAGAAAAAAATAACAATTTCTCCAAACAAGTTGTACAATTACTTTGTTTGGAATGACAGGAATTTCCAAAATGTGAACTGGCTGAATGATCTCTTTATTCTAGTCTAGCGGAACCTTTCTTGGGATTTCCAAGCATATTTAACACCAACTTTCAGCAAGTAGCAAGCATCTTACATGAATAGATGTTTTATGATAGTTTTAACTAGAAAATGTAATATGCTACTCGCCAAGTTGCTTTTGAGTTCGTATGGATGAGTTTTAGAGTGTGGACCCACTCTTTGTGTGTTCTAGTGCCTGTATCATTTCTAACTTTTTGTTTCATCTTTTTATGTAGGTGAAAGACCTTTTATGTGTGAAACATGTGGCAAGAGTTTTGCTTCTAAGGAGTATTTAAAACATCACAATAGAATCCATACTGGATCCAAACCCTTTAAATGTGAAGTTTGTTTTAGGACTTTTGCCCAGCGGAATTCACTTTACCAGCATATTAAAGTCCATACAGGTATGGCTGGCATGTTACCAGAGAAAAGAGTTCAGTGTGGCAAGAAAAAAATCCCAAAGGTTTTTGACTTATTAGAAAATTTGGATTTTAGCTTTAAGAAAAACCGTTAGCCAAACTTTGTATGTCTTAATAGCATTAAAAAAAATTTTGAGTTTCTAGTTTCTGGCTCTGAGAAACTTTCTAAATAGGTATGGATGTGTGAACATTTTATCATTTTCAGATTAGCATTAGGGATTATCTATACATATTAATATATATACACATTGATGCAAATTCAGTTGTACTTGGAATTTTATATTCCATTACTGTGGAAAATAGGTGAAATTTCTATAGATATAATGCCAGCTGCAGGTATAGATTTTGGCCTTTTTTTCTGGTGTAAGCCATAAGCTCTTGGTATTAATGTATTCCTGCTTTCCAAAAATTCTTGTTAAGCCAGTTCACTTTTACGAGTTACCTACATGAGTACCTGTCTTCACTACCTGAAAAAAGCATAACATGAACTTTCAGAAAGTAGTGGGGACACTCTTCACTTCATGCCATTTTGGCTTATAAAGGGTTTCATGGGAACACTTAGATCAGGAAAACCTGTATAGAGGTAGTAGATTTGTACCTATCAGTTGACCCTTGACTCATTCCCAGCAAAAACCTCCTTATGGTGGAATGCTGACACTTTCCAGTGGTTTACAAATAGCATCATTCCAGACTGTATTCAGAATTAAATACAGCAGGCTAAAGAGATCAACCAGTTTTCTTCTCTTGTCTCAGGAGAACGCCCCTATTGTTGTGACCAGTGTGGCAAGCAGTTCACCCAGCTGAACGCTCTCCAGCGCCACCATCGGATCCACACGGGAGAGAAGCCGTTCATGTGTAATGCGTGTGGACGGACATTTACTGACAAGTCCACTCTCCGGCGGCATACCTCAGTAAGCAACAGTATGGCTTAAGAATGACAAATTGCTGGTCCCTACGTATGCATAACCCTAGACAGTCAGAAATGCCTGTCATTCCATAAGGTGGTTATAGAAGACAAATAACAGGTATTTCTTTGGGTTTTCTATGCAGTGAGCACATTCAGTGTGAAGGAAGTGAAGAACCAATCTCTGATAAACATTCATAGCAACAGTGGTAATAGATGCTTGACAATTAGTGAAAGGAGTTGCTACAGTAGAAACTTAAGTTGAAGAGAGACTATTGTTTTAAAAGATGTACTTATTAATAAGTAGCAAAAATTGGAAAATTTACAGATATTTGTTCAAAGACACATTCAGTTACTTTTGTTTTGTGTTTGATTTGTAGATACATGATAAGAATACTCCATGGAAGTCTTTCCTTGTTATTGTAGATGGCTCACCCAAGAATGATGAAGGACACAAGACTGAACAGCCTGATGAAGAATATGCACCATCTAAACTTTCAGAAAAATTGCTGTCTTTTGCAGAAAATGGCCATTTTCACAACCTGGCCACAGTCCAAGGCAGCGTACCTACTGTTCATGAGAACAGTTCCGCAGACACAGCCTGCAAGTCGGATAATTCTATAGTGTCCCAGGATGCTTTGCTGGCTACCACCATCAGTGAGCTTAGCGAGCTGACTCCACAGACAGACTCGATGCCCACACAACTTCATTCTTTGGCCAGCATGGAATAAGAGCTTCAAGTCATTTGCCAAGCAGGTCCCATCCTGTGTCTTTTGTTAGCTGTATGCAAGATAATGCAAGCAAAGAGGTGGGCAAGAATGGCTTCTGCAGATTTTTCTAAATTTCTGATAACTTGCACGTTTTTATCAAAAGCATTTTTAAAGCTTTCCCTTAAAACTCCTGATCTGCATGACCTTAGCTACACTTTATCAACAAAACAAGGCAATTAACATAACCTCACTTAATTCTGGTGTAGGCTGCCTTATGCATTAATCATTCTAATGCTTGATTATCTTGATGTTTATGAAGTTTGGACAACTGTTTACTTTGATAGTAGAGTATACAGCATTGATCCAGCTTGTGAAATTGCTGTCAATGGTCTCCCAGGTCTTTTAGCTTGCCTTATACTTCCATGTGGGTTTATTTCTCTGGTACCTTTAAGGTATTTTTCTGCTGAGCTGAAATAAAACTGGGGCCGTGTATTTTCAGCTGTTTCTTCCCTGTCAATTGAAGCAAATCAGATTTGCTCCAGGGACCCTTGAATGGGACTGAAGAAATGAATTACTGCATCACCCTCCACTGCCCCACCCCCCAACTAAAAAAACATTGACAAACACTTGCATAATAGCTTAGTATAACATCTACTCACAAGCACATATGCAGCTATGAAATTTGTCATAAAATAGCTTTCTAAATGAAATGTGACTGTTTAGTTTTCATTCCTAAAAATCTGATAAGGTAAAAGCTGTCCTACCAAAGATTTTAGCAGCAAACAGTACAGTATTTTTTTGCAAAAGTGTGAAAAATTAAGCAAGAGGCTTAAGAACACTTCAAACATTGTGTAGTCATTCACAAGTAGCAATGAGGTGATCGTGACATATCTTAGAGCACAGTATTAGTATTTTTGCCTGGTTTTTCTAACTTAATTTCTGTAACTTAGAAACCCAAACTTTCTCATTTTTACATCAAGAGCTAGAAACAGGTAATTGCTGCATATTTGTTTTCTTGGGAGCATTTGAGAATATGGAAGGGACCAAAAACCTTGGCACACTCATTGTTGATTATGCCTTAAAAGTAGATTGTGAAGAACCAGTAACTTTTGTCTTAAATGCACCTTTGGCTGTCTCATGCTGGAAATAGTACTCAGAATGAATTTGCAATGAATGAAAAGATAATTCTGCTGTATTTGCTAAGCCTGATTCTTGGTTTCAGTGGCTTTTGTATGTTGTGTGCTTATGGAATGCTTTGACTCACATGTAACCCTTAACATATTAATTTAAAAAGAACCTTGAAGAATTATTTTGTTCACCAGTTTTTCCTACATCTTAATTTATTGAACTTACTGTGAACACTTTCATTTTCTAAGAAAAAGGTACTTTATCCGTAAGTTCCAAGATGAAGACGTAGCTACATTATATCAGAAACTAAAGAGGGAAAGACTTTCTTTGTAAGTGCTTATTTTAGTTTTTAACATGTTACATACTAAAGCCACTATAAGATGTTTTAGGTGCTGATAACATGTTTCACACCTGCTCTTGAAGACAGCAATATTGAACTACTTCAAATTCAGTTAAAACATATCCTAGTTGTGTTTACAGGACAAAAAAAAAATAGTGACTGTCACACACCATTTTATTCTTGGTTAGAGAATGAACTTGACAGCTGATTTACTGTGTCATGGAGTAAAGTCATCTTAATGAGAAGGAATTTAAATAGATTATTTTGTTACTGGAAGAATTTTTGTCTTGAATTTGTTTCTTTAGAAATTCTACAAAAAATCGTTTAATCTGTTAATAAATGTTTGCTTTGTAAAAGTTTTACAAGTCTAAGTTTATATCTATTAAAATTTACATTGAAACAAGTATAATTTCCTTAATTTCATGGATAATGAAGTTTAAAATCAAGGTCTACAGTGCTAGGATTATTCTATTTTGATATAACTGTATGGAATGCACATGTATTCTTCAGAAGTGTGAAAGGCCTGGTGATACGTAAGGGACCTCTGCTTATGTAGAAGTAACCTGTGTAGCTGGTGCTGTGGAGTAAGTGGACTGGTTTCTTCAATGTCATGTTAAAATTTGCATCACACAGACTTCTCTAATATATCTATTTCTCTGCTTCCTGAGAAGTAAGGCTGTCCCTGAGAACAGAAATTTGAAAACCCTATAGAAGGGTTTTGTGGGATATCTCCCCCTATCTCAATCCCAGTACTCCCAGAGTGAAATCAAGGCTACCCTCTCACTATGACAGTCCTAAATCCATGATTAGAAGTACCTTTTGTTGCTGGCACTGCTTCTTCTAGAGCATCAACAAAGGTGATTGAGGAGGTAATTTAGTGCCTTCCAATCATTTTGTGGGAAATAGTCTCAACCTGAACACCAAGGAGCGCTGTCTTTGGTTTTACTAAAACCTTTGTTTCATAGTTTGAAGAAAAAAAAAAAATAGGCCATGTGTGGAAAGACTAATAAAAGTGATTTTAACAGAAATGGGGTTTTGCTATAGATGATAATCCAAACCAACAAATTTGAGTATGAGTTATAACTTAATTCTAACCTATTAAATTTTATACCTTGTCAGTGTCACACAGGGATTTTTTGAGACCAAATGAGTACTTGTCCCTTTAAACTTGACAGTGTGAAATCTGGAGTGAGTATTATTTCAATGGGGGTGAGAATACTCATGTGAAGGGCCATTTGTTCATATGTACCTAGAATGAGGGCAGATGTGACTAAGGCTACAAATACGGGTCAGAGGGCCACCTAGCACGTCACTCAGGCCAAGCCCCAGAAACCACCCACTTACCTTTGCCAATCTGTACAGGGACTCTGAACCAAGGCTGGCAAAACCAAGTTTTTAAGACACCATAGTGGCTTCTTTCTGTTAGGAAATGATCATTCTGAGGTAATTAACCTTGAATGATCAAGAACTTTCCAGAATTCCTAGGTTGGGATGGTCTGTTCTACCGTTCATTTTTCAAAATTTTGCTTCGAGTTATCTTTAAGTTGTGAATGTGCTCACAGACCTGAACACTGTTCTCTGACAGGATGAGCCAGCCTGCACTACCATACATGACACCTTCTTCCTCCATAGAACTTGTAGCCTCAGTGGGCATTGGGCTTGACCCTCACCAGGGGCACATGCCAACCCTGTACAGACATCTGCAAAGTTAAATGCTCACACTGCCAAGAGAGTTGAGTGGCTTCAGGGTTTCTCACCCTACCCCACCCACCAAATACCTAACAGTCTTCTCGGAACCAATCCTTCCTCAACTTTGCAAGTGACTGTAGCCTAAAGGATGCAAGCAACATTCCTTAACAAGGCAGAACGAAGTGATGAAAATGTGAGGCTTGCAGAATCATGGTGCAAACTTAGTGGACTGCATCAACAGAGTACAACCAGGGTTCTTTCATAAACCCTCAGCTTGCAAAACCATTATAGTGCCCTGAATTTCCACCAAGTAATAGTGATTTTAACAGTCAAACTCATGCTTGGATGGATGTTCAAAGAGCCTAGAGAATATTAATGCCCATTGCCTTAATAGGAACAACTTCAAGAAAAGGAAGCTACTCTTGATCTGTGTAAATTTAGCTGGGAAGACCCATCAAAATATTACTCATAATTTCCACTTTATTTACTGAACAGGCTCACATAAAACATACTCTTTTCTGCTAAGGTAGATTTATCATCACATGGTTAGTTTTCATAATACAATCCTCTGCCTGAGAGCGTTAGAAAGGAGAACACCATAGTGACTGACTCAGAACTTCACAGGCAGGAACCTGTGCACGCACCATAGGTGGTGGGTAACATGCTGTTGTGCCAAACCCTCCAAAGCCATAAAGGTTTGCATTTGGATATTCTAAATACACAGTATCAGAGGAAACAATAAATGCACACACTTTGGTTACAGTGACACCATCACACATGATCATGACTGCAAAAATACCATTTTCAAATAAAAAAGGAACTCACACAAGCTATAAAAATGTTGCCACAAAAAGCAAAGCTTTCCTGTAAGAAATTTTAACTGACTTTGACTATGAACTAACCTCAGATTTGTTAAAATACAATAATTAACATAAACAGTCATTAAATTTTGTTCATAAATAACATTCTATAAATCCTGAGAACCTAGCTTAGCCTTCCGAGTCATGGTTCTACCCTATGTTTGCTGATGGGACATTTCAAGGAAGTAAGTTTGGATCCTGCTAATGGAACATTTTCCCTCTCATTTTCTTTTTATATTCTAGTAGATCTGTTCTAGCCATTACAGTTATTTTTACTCTTTTGTGTGAAATAATAACATTCTTAACACAGTGTTATTTCAATATAAACAAGTAAGTCTCTGATGGACATAAAATATTGTCAATACTATTTTTAAAAATCATAACTCTTTTTCAGATGGGTTTCTTAGGGGATAATGAGAAAAGCTAAACGGAATTGCCTTAAAAGAAATCATTTGGTTTTTAAGTGGTCAGACCAACAGATTCTTTTAACCAGAAGAAACAAACTTTCTAGCCTAGTGATGAAAGAAGCATGCAGACTGGCTAGTATTTAAATGCTCTCCAGAAGGGACAGACTTATGGCTAGAGGACACTGGCTACAAAATCACTTCCTATGCCTCACTTTCACAAAAGTGCATTTGGGAAAAACTTTTCATGAAAGTGCATTTGGCTGGTTGTGGAATAGATTAGGTAAAGCAACAAAAACCCACTTTTCTTTCTGTAATATTTGCATAAGAGACTCCAACAGGAAATAAAAGTATCAAATGGGCTCCATCCCAAATTGTACTGTAAGTGATAGCCAGCTTTCTTTTAAGAACCTCTGACCTTTCAAAGAAGAAAGAAATCCTCATCAGATTCCAAGGCCCAACACTAGAGTGTCCATGTCTTCTGGTCCATTCCTTCTACCCTCAACCAACACTGTGACACCACTAACCTTCCTCTCCATCAGTCCACTTTCCACACATTACGCCAAACTACAGCCAGGGAATCCTCACAGCCACCTGAGAAAGCACAATGAGGCCTCAGCTGGCCTTTTTCAGCTTCCTTTCTTGCTACTTTCTCAGACTGACCTAGTCACCATCCCCAAACCTTCCTCCTTGCTGAGCCCTTGGTCTGGGCATGCACACTCTACTTCTGCCCAACCAAAGTCACCGAACCCAGGTGAAGGGCATCCAAAAATGAAAACACCTTTTCAATTTAAGTTACTATCATACATAACATGGGAAAATTCATCACTTGTCATTAATGACAGCAGCACAATTTAGAATGAAACACAAGCTATGTCTGGCAACAAATGCAAATCAAACAGAAATCATTTAAGCCTAAAAATATGCATACAGGAGATTCAAGAAATAAGACCATGTCTAAAGTACAATGTCAGCATATAATATAATGGATAAAGGTCAAGTTCATAAATCAATAGAGCACATGTTATGTAAACCAAAATAAAAGAATAGAATTCAAACACACAAGCTAAAACAATTCCATCAGCTAAGAGGAAAGGCCCCTCTCTCGGAAGCTAGTTGGAACTCTTTGCTAGTCGGAGGCATACAGTAAAAACCTCTACCATATTTACCCTACCTGACCTATTATGTTCAATAAATAATTTAGATCTTTCAGCCCTGATGAGGATTTACATGATTGGAGCATAGAGGGTACCATCTCAATGTGGGAAGGTGCATAAACATGAAAGTAAAAAAAAGGGATGTACCAGTTAAAACTGTGAATATAAAGAAAGGAATTTTCACCCCAACTAAAAGTGAAAACTATGTCCAAGAAAAAAAAATCTGTTTCTTATAGATCTTACATGTGTAAGTAAGTACAAAGCAGTCAAACCCACTTTTACGTTCATCTATATACATAAGCAAGCACTGCCAGGAAGCTCCCTTTTTTCACAATGAAGTTTTCACATGCCTGTTAGCATAGGACAATATCAAAGCAAAAAAAAAAAACTGGTCACCAGAACCATCAAAAGAATCACAAGATAACAAAAATTTTTCAATAAGTCATAAACTCATTCCTAATGATACCACCCTAAACTAAACACATATATTTAGAGAATACTTTCAGATACATATTTCCAGAGAATATGCAAAACACTGATTAGAACAATTAGGATGGGCATTCAAATCTAAGAAAAAGAACATAAAAATATGTGGCAAAATTAAACATGGGCTCTGCAAATATCAAATAAATGGAATAAAACTCTGAAGTAGTTTTCAAAAAACTCTGGGGACTCTGACAAGCATGAAAATTGCCCGTCACATCCAAAATATGCACAGGAGCTTCTCATCCACCTGCTTAACAGTGACACAAACACAGCAAGCCTAAACAACACACACATCATTTTGCTCATGTGCAACAAAATTAAGCCATTAAATAGGCATCCCATAAAGATCACTTGGCCTTAAGACAAAACTAAAGAGGAATTAGCTGCATGCCACAAAGACTTATAAATGTTTCATTTTAGGTCTCCGTCTCCCTCTCCATCCCCTTGGATGGACTTTTTGATACGCAGCAACATGGTAGTAAGCCACTGATCCAGGCGAGATATTGAGTCAAATTCCTTCACCTAGTTTAAGGGAAGAGGAAGAGGAATTAGTCCATGTAAAGACAATTGAAACATAAAACAATGGTACCCCAAGTTGTTTAAATATATACAGTGACAATCCATCAACTTTCTTAATTTAAAACTATTCATTCCAGTTCATAACTTTCTTCATTAAAAATTGTTTCATTTTTCATTATCCTGTACCTATTTTGATGGAGCTACTGACAAGTCTCTATGCCTTTTATATTGTTCTGTATGTTCATGTGATGACAAAAACTCCTAATAACTTTATAATTGGAAGAAGACCACATTTAATGTGGCAAAGGAAAGTAAGCCTTGTATAAAAATTAGAAGGGAACATGAAAAATTAATACTATTCCAATATTCATTGAACATGAAAAAAGTAGTTGCAGAGGCAGGGTGTGTGGAAGCAGAATTCCTTTAACTCATTCTAACATATTACCAAAGAACGACATTTCGTTAGGATGAAAATGGGTTTTGTAGCAAAAGTGAAACAGGAAAACATTCCATACCACTATTGCTTCAAAGCCATGATGAATATATTAACAGAGGATACTGAGAAATTTGCTTGATTCTAAGCATAAGATGGGAAAGGATGGGAAAACAGAAGAATGATGAATATAAAGAAAAAAAATCTTCCACTGCTTTGTTTTTATATTTTAAATTGCATTTAACTGATTTCACTTTACACTTATATACGAAGCAGATTATTTTCAAAAGAAAACATTCAAATAGCAAATTGTAACAGTATGTGATTTTCTCTCTTGAATTTGCCTGACAGCTAAATTCACCATGGCTGATAGAACTGTCTAATTGTATAGGTTTGTAAGATATATAAAACATGACCTTTGGAAAATATAACTTCGATATACTGGAAGAATGTTCAAATAAATGTTCAGCATTTCCACAATGAAAAGAAAAATAAGTTCCTGTAATGTAAGCCTTCAACGAATATACTACATCACAAAGACATAACTTACTGCTTCAGTGTAAGCTTCACTGTTCTGTTCTTCATGAGCTTCTAGAAGTTTCTAATAACATAAAAAAATTAGTCTGGTAGGCTAAAAAGTTCCATCTATGAATAAAGACACTTTAAATACAGAAATATCCTTAGTATCAAATTAACTGATATTG
This sequence comes from Pteropus medius, assembly GCF_902729225.1. Lineage (NCBI taxonomy): Eukaryota > Metazoa > Chordata > Mammalia > Chiroptera > Pteropodidae > Pteropus > Pteropus medius. The sequence continues at coordinate 2,628,958 of NW_024351546.1, forward strand.
CTAAATACTTTACAAAATTGGAGAAATATTCAAATACAAGTAAAAAATTATCCCGTCATGGATCCAGTTTTGTACTAACATTTCTGAATTGCCTGCTTCAGAACACAATGCTATGCTCTGACTCTTAGTGGCATTTGAGGCCTATTACACAAAAGCAGGAAAGTACTAAAGTTCTTCAGTAGACCTCAAAGAATTAAAACTTCACTTTATATCTAATCCTACCTGACAACAAAGGCTTTTATCTTCAAATTTCTAATATTACTTACTTTCAACAATTTACATTCTCTTGAATCAGTAAATGCTGGAAACATTTCCTCATATTTCTCAAGAGCAAGCTGAAAGAGAAAAAAACACTTGTTAATGTCTGACTCATTAAACCAGGAAACAAAATGTCAAACATTCTATTAAGTTCAGTAAGATTCATCTATAAAATATGTCATTAAATGGAACATCAAAATCAACACAGGAATCTTATTTATTTTGATTTTAAATTTCAGTTAAGAATAAATCTCTAAAATAATTTTTCTTAATTAGATTGCTGTAGAGAAGACATCATGAACCAAATCAAATTCTTAAAAATTCAAAGACCAGGTATCTGTTTTCATCCATTAAATATATTCCTTAACACTGTCCAGATTCCGGTTAGACCATTGCTCAAGGATGGAGGGAAGAATGCTCTTCCTCTTAGTGGCTTTAATTATGCTCTTCCAACTCCAGACATTGACATCAACAAGGCAACCCAAGTATCTGTCTCTTGTCTTACCACTTTCACTTCACTTTTCACTTTCTCCCCGATCCTCTTTCCAATTCCATTTGAGTTTTTTTAAAAAGGGAAGCTATTCTACTTTTACTGTCCCCACTCTTGGCCCCCTAATTTAAGGCAAAACTACTTCAGGAAACATGGCTACCAGGGAACTTTAAGAGAACAGCTTTGGCAGTTGTTACACAATTATAGCTAGCTGGAACACACATCATAGTATTATTATTTTCAATGTACTCAGTTTAGTCTTGCTATTAAAGTATATCACCCAAACGAAGTGACAGCAAGAACAACAGGGTGCCTGAGTGAGGCCTGCTCTCATGGGTAATATATATCAGAAAACTAGTGCTGAAGGACTCCTTACCTTGGCATTTAATTCATCGACTATGAAGTGACAGAGAGCTGCTTTAAAGAAGTAATCCTTTGCGCTGTACTTCAACAGAGGATTATCCATGGTGTTTGCCCCAACCTAAGCACAGAAAATGAATCAGGTTTAAAAGGTTTGCCTTTTTATATTAGGCAACCTAGTCTTTTTCTTTCCTACCTCCCTGACTTGGAATACAAAATGCCAGCAACCTATAGAAGCTAGTGGATGCAGCAAATCAAAAAAAATCAGAATACAAAAGCTGGCTGTCTCTAGCCAAAGGAATAGCAGAAGGGCAGCCTAGCAAGACAGAAAATGTTCAAGTAATAACTGTTCTACTCTAGCCAAACACCACTGGAAAACTGTGGCCCTACCCTGACTCAGATCATCAAAGGCCAAAGAGGAAACCAAGACATCCATTCTCTCAAGTATGCAAAGAGGAACTCAACATTTCTGCCAAGGTGGCTTGCTTCAGAGAAGGCCAAGGAGGGGGCTAAGCCTTCATCTCTGCCAGTTAGTAATGGACCCACCCTCTACCCCTGCCACTGAGGCAGTGGAGACCACAGGGGTTCCACCTCTTTGAAGCAGTAACCAGTTCTCATCTCCCAGCAGGTATGGTTTCAGAAGAGGCCTAGTGGGGGGTTTAGACTTTCACCATCATCTGGTGGTAACTCTGGCACAGCATTGGTGGAGAGTGAGCAGGAGCTGGAATGGAATAAAGGCCTCCCCACAGACATCAATGAAGGCCAAGTGGGGAGTCTGAACTTCTACCTCCACCTGGAATTAATGAGGCAACATACCCTTTACTCGGCCAGAGCACTGTTACAAAATTAGATGACAGAGAAGGTTTAAGTAAGATCCAATGTCATAACGTAATGTGAAAATGTTCAATTTCAATCGAAACTTACTTGCCATACCCAAAATGGGGAAGATCTCAAGCTAAATGAAAAAAGACAACTAACAGATGGCAGCTCTGAGATGGCAGAAATGTTAGAATTATCTAACAAAGATTTTGAAGGAGCCCTCATAAAAATGCTTCAATTAGCAATATAAAAACACTTGAAAGTAAAAACTGAAATTATCAACAAAGAAAAAGGAATTCACAGCAAAAAATCCCAGAAGACATAAAAAAGAGCCAAATGAAAATTTAAGAACTGAAATATACAAAAATCCACATAAAAAGTGGATGGACTCAACAACAGAATGGATGGATGGAGGAAAGAATCAACGAACTGATGCTAGAACATAGAACATTAGAAATTATTCAGTCTGAACAACAGAGAGAAGAGAAACTGGAAAAAAAAAAAAGTGAAACCCAGCAAAGCTATATTTAGAGTCGAAGGACAGATAAAGAGCTTCCCAGACAAAAATAAGCTAAAGGAATTTATCAACACCAAGCCACTATTACAGAAAATGTTGGAGGGACGTCTTTAAGAAGAAAAAACCATGTATCAAAATCATGAATAAAAATGATAATAACTACATATCTATCAATGACTACGCCAAATAGAAAAGAATAAGTACTCCAACCAAAGGATAGGTAACTGACTGGATAAGAAAACAAGATCCCTACATATGCTGTCTACAAGAGACTCACTTCAAATTAAAAAAACACACAGAGACTAAAAGGAAGGGGATGGAAAAAGATATTGCCTTGATGGACCTAGAGAGTATTGCACTAAATGAAGTAAATCAGATAGAGAAAGACAAATACCACATGATTTCACGTACATGCAGAATCTAAAGAATAAAATAATAACAAAAATGGAAACACTCATAGATACAGAGAATATTTTGAGGGCTACTAGAAAGGAAGGGGGTTGGGGAATGGTGAAAAAGGGTGAAGAGATTAAGAAACACAAATTTATAGTTATAAAATAGTCATGGAGATATGGAAAACAGTCAACAATGTTGTAATAAATATGTAAGGGGAAGAGGGGTACTAGATTTCATGGAGTGATCACTTGGTGAATTATATAGATCTTTAATCACAATGCTGTACAACTGAAACTAATATATTATTGAATTTCAACTATAATTGAAAAAACCTCATTGAATTGTACAATGTAAATATAAGCAACTGTCTATTATATTTCAATAAAGCTGGAGAAAAAAAGAAAAAATATGATTGAAAAATCAGGGACCTATGTGACTATGAAATAAAACCTAACACTGGGGTCCTCAGAGTTCTGGAAGGGGAGAAGAAAAAGAGAGGGGCTGAATATGTACTTGAATAAATAATGGCTAAAATCCCCCCAAATTTGGCAAGAAACATAAACCTACAAAGTCAAGTTTAGTGAAACTCAAACAGGATAAAGGCAAAGATATCCATGCCAATCTACATAAACTTCTAAAAGAATGGCAAAAGGACATTCACTAAATAGAAAGGAAACAATAAAGAAGGACATCAGGAAGGAAGAACACAGCCAAGAATATATGAGTGAATACAATGAGCTCTTTTTTTGAGTTTTCTAAATTATGTTTGATGGTTGAAACAAAAATTATAATACTGACTGATGTGGTTCTAAAAGTATGTAAAGAAAATATTTAAGATAATTACATATTGAATAGGGAGGGTTAAGGAGATAAGACAGTAAGGTAAGATTTCTATAGTTCACTAGAACTGATAAAAGTCAGCCACCAGAAGGCAGGAAAAAGAACAATGAAAAATAGCATAAACATAAAACAAAAAAATGGCAAACGTAAGCCCTAAAACATCAATAATTACAATAAATGTGCTCTAAATATGCCATTAAAAGATGGATTGGCAAAAGTGAATTAAAAAGCATGACCTAACTATATGCCATAAGAAACTCACTTCAATTATGATACATACAGGCAGGTTGAAAGAAAAAAGATGCACAACGATATATAAACATTAATCAAATGAAAGCAGGAGAGGCTATATTAATATAAAATAAAATGGACTTCGGAGCAAAGAAAATTACTAGAGAGTGACATTATATAATGATAAAAGGGTCAACCCACCAAGAAGACAAAACAATCCTAAATATGTATGTAGCAAACAACAGAACTGCAAAATATGTGAAACAAAGACTGAGAGATGTGAAAAGAGAGATAGACAAATGTAAAATTATAGTTGGAGACATCCCAACTCTTTCTATGAGGCCAGTATTATCTTGCTACCAAAACCAGACAAAAACATCACAAGAAAAGAAAATTAAAGGTCAATATACCTTATGAATAGAAATGCAAAATATTTAACAAAATATGAGTAAACTAATTCTGGCAACTTACAAAAAGGATTACATACCATGACTATACAGTAAAGGATTAATTTTGTACATAGAAAATACTAAGGAATCCAGAAACCAAGTTCAGCAAGGCTACAGTATATAAAACTAGCAGTTAACAATCTGAAAAAGAAATTAAGAAAACAATTCTGTTTACAATAGCAAAGAGAATAAAATACTTAGGAGTGTATTTAACCAAAGAAGTATAAAACTTGCATGCTGAAAACTATGAAACATTGCTGGACAAAATTAAAATCTAAATAAATGGAAAGGCACCCTGTGTTCAGACTATCAGACTTAATGTTAAGATGGTAATGATTTCCAAATTGGTCTACAGATTCAGTGCAATTCCCATCAAAATCCCAGCTGGTTTCTTAGCAGAGACTGACAAACTCATCTTAAAATTCATATGGAAATGCGAGGAACCACAAATAGCCAAAACAGTCTGGAAAAAGAACAAAGTTGGAGTACTCACACTTTTCAATTTCAAAATTTACTACAAAGCTAAAGTAATAAAACTGTGTGATACTGGCATAAACACAGACATATAGGTCAATGAAAAATGAAAGAGAGAAATAAATCTTTGCGTATCGGTCAAATAGTTTTCAACAGGGTGCCAAGACCATTCAATGGCAAAGAACAGTATACTCAACAAACAGTGGTGGGAACACTGGAAATCCACAGGCTAAAAGAATGCAGAGGAACCCTTAACTACCACCATATACAAAAATTAACTCAAAATAGATCAAAGACCTAAACCTAAGAGCTAAAACTATAAAACTCTTAGGGGAAAAGCTTCATGACCTTGGGTTTGGCAATTTCTTAGATATCACATGAAAAACATTGGCAAGAAAAGAAAAAAGAAACAGAAAAATTGGACTTAATCGAGGTTTAAAACTCGAAGGACACTAATAATAGTAAAAAGGCAACCCACAGAATGAGAGCAAATATTTGCAAATCACTTATCTGATAAGGGATTAATATTCAGAATATATAAAGAACTCCTGAAACTCAATACCAAACAACAAACAACCTAATTCAAAACTGAGTAAAGAAACTGAATAGACATTTCTCCAAGGAGGATATATGAATGGCCAACGAGCACATAAAAAGATACTCAACATCACTAATCGTTAAGGAAATGAAAATCAAAAACTATTTCACACTCATTAAGGTGGTTATTATTATTAAAAAAAAAAAAAGAAAAGAATAAATATTGGTGAGGATGTGGAAGAACTGGAACCCTTGTACACTGCTGGTGAGATGGTATAATGGTGTGGCCACTGTAGAAAACAATTTGGCATTTAAAAAATGGACTTGCCACATGAACTGGCAATCCAAATCCTATGTACATAACCAAGAGAACTGCAAACATACCCCCACAAAAACTTGAACACAACAATCATGATAGCCCCAAAGTGAAAACAACCTAAATGTTCATCAATTGATAATATTTTTTGAATAAACTGGAATATTACTCAGCTATGAAAATGAGGTATCAATACATGCTACGATATAAATGGACCTTGAAAAAATTATGCTGTGTGAAAGAAGCCAGTCACAAAAGGCCACATATTGTATGACTCCATATATATTAAAGGCCTAGAATAAGGAAATCCTTTCAGACAGACAATAGATGGTGGTTTCTAGGGACTGGGAGGAGAGGAGAATGGGGCCTCTTTTTGGGATGATAAAAATGTTTTGGAATTAGGTAATGGTGACAATTACACAACTTTGTGAATGTACTAAATACCATTGACATGGTACTCCTTAAAAGGAAGAATTACATAAGGTGTGAACTACATCTCGATAAAAAGAAAATTTAAATAAAAAGTTTTTAAGAGTAACTTCTACCAGAGACAACATTGGCCTCACCTGCTCATAGATCTCAATGGCTTTCTGGTACTGCTCAAGCTGGGCGGCATATGCTGCCACCTTCAGCAGACACTTGTTAGCTGAACTGAAATGAAGAACCAGAGCAAAGTTAAGTAACAAACTGACAGAAAAATAATAGATACTTTCATTTGGTACAGTCCAATACACTCATAGAGTATAGTGAAGCTCTAAAGTGTCTTTTATGACACTTAACAAAACTCATTTAATTATAAAAAGGAAAATAATACTTGCCTGTTGGATTCTTCTCCTTTGTAATAATCAGCTGATTGTTCATAATGTGCAATAGCCTGAAAATACACATATTTCATTCAAACTACTTGTTTGGAGAACTGCATTTAAATATTACATTTGTATAGGTATTTTCTTCTAAATAAACCTATCCCAATGTCAAAATCTTTCACAACTTGGCCTACTTTCTTTAGGGAACACAAAAATACATGCGCCTCTGGAAGCCTGGTGGCAGAATGCTCCCTATACATCAAAACTTAGTTCTTCCCCTCCCCTATGACACCATTTCCCCAGCCTACGCCGCAATAGGGTAGCCATGAGACCTGTTCTTTCCAATGAAATATAAAGACATGCTGTGAATTACTTCCAGGGTTGGTCTATACATTGACTTTGCATCCTTCTCCAGGCTTTCCTTTCCCTTTCTCATGAGCTAGAATGGCAATGGCCAAGTCTAGAATGACACTGGAAACCACAAGTGGAAGATGGCAGAACTTTTGCCAGCTTGGTTCCTAAATAATTACAAAGGGCAGAACGCACCCCAACCCCCATGCCCCCACCACTGCCAAACCCAGGGCAACTACACTCGATTGTTATTTTACAGAAATATGAAGCCTTATTACATTTTAGATTAATGGTTTGCTACATCAGGACAGACTATCCTCACTAATATCATAAGCGTCATCTAAAATGTAGTGCTGAATTAACAATCAAATGGAGAGAAAACAGAGGGTACAGGCTGGAAAGCCATAAGCCCTTGTCCTGCTGTGGCATTAAGATTTAGAGAAATCAAGTACGTGACAACTTAGAAGGCAAAACAGATGGTGTTTTGCTGGAAACTCCATGGAAAGGTCTATGGAAAGAACAAGATGATAGTGTGTACTGTTGTTTTCAGCAAGGTTTTCTAAGAAAAAAGAACTCTGGAAAGAATTAATCAATTTGTATGTAATTATGAAAGGAAACAAAGTCCAGAGATATGGCCTCATAAGATTGTTAAGGCCAATGGTTTCTGTACCCTAATGGCAAGAGGTAAGTCTGAACATTTTAAATTATGGATCTGGCAAACTTTTCTCTAATAGGCTAGATAATAAGTACTTCAGGCTTTGTGAGCTATATAATCTGCTATCACTACTAAGTTTTCCTGTGGTAGCACAAAAGCAGCCACGGATGATGCATAAGTGAATGAGTGAATAAGTGGCTGTACACAAATAAACTTTATTTATGGACAATGAAATTTCAACTTCATGCAATTTTTATGTGTCATGAGTGTTTTCCCCTCTAATGATTAAAAAATGTGAAAAATATTCTTAGTTTGCAGGCATTAATAAACAGCTGGTGGATTTGCAGACTCCTGCTTTATATTTCAAGGTTTTTCCAGTAAACCTAAAAGAGGGAGCTAGCATTATGCAAAAATCAGATTACAAGTGCTGCCCGTAAGTTCAGTGGGTTCAAGGCAGCCCTAATGAGTTAAGGGAGAGGCCCAGGGACAACAAATAAAATATAACAGCTTAGGAACTGGTGTTAGGAAACCACTTTGGTGTGGTTATGGGTACAAGGTGCTGACTGGAAGCAAACAGACCTGGCCCATAAAGCCTTTGGTCCCCCTTCCTGAAGGTGATAAGGGTGATGACCAAGAAAGCAGAGCCATCTCTGAAGCCATAGACTAAAGGGGACAGAGTCAACATTAGCCTTGTATGGACTGCAGTTCTGTGACAAAAATGGATGGTTCATGGAAAATAAGATACTTCTGTGTTTGAATAATTATGTTTTGGATCTATTTATTTCAGCTACTTAGCCTACCCAACTAATATGCACCCTGCTCCAATAAATTTTCTCAGTCTTATTTATAATAGTAAAAAAAATTAAGTGGTTAAAAATGGGCTACTGTGCTATGATTAAAAGTAATGAATAGAAAGTTCAATATGCAAAATTCTTCATGAAATACTAAAGCCATTAAAGAACAAATACACTATAGTCCTTTTTTTTTACAAATATATAGACACACCCAGAAAACATCTGCTGGAATATATTTCTCTGGAGCACATCTCAGAGCTATCACCTACACACATGTGGGATTATGTAATGAATGCACATCTTCTCCCACTAAAATGTACGCCCTGTGAAGGCAGGTCTCATGATGACTTTGCTCACCGTTATGTCCCTGGGCCTAATATAATACCTATCATACAGTAGGTACTCAATAAATAGATGCTAAGCGAATGAATGCAAACTGCATTGCAAATGAAGGTCCCCTATTAAACTACTGCCCATATCTTGATTAGTTTGGAATAGCCAGGAAAGAAAAGTTTTTCACTGAATTTATGATTAAAAATAACCTTCTTTAAACTGTCCTCATTCTCTCAAGTTTTTAGCACTAGTTTTCATCACAATAAATAGATAATGTATAAGAAACATAACCAAATCTTTTTGTAAAGAATATCAGATTATATAACCTCTTTCCAGGGAGAAAATGCAGCTAGCTACTTTCTTCCTAGTTTTTACAGCACCAGAATTCAATGAATAAGGTTGGGTTGAACCACATGTAACTGCTATTTTGGAGGCTAAAAAAAAAAATGGCTGAATATTGACAACTTGGTTTAACCTAATACTTATTAAATAATGGTACTGGTTGATCAAAATATTATAACTATAAACTGCAGCTAGATTTACCACAGTAAAAGAAAAAATTTAAATCTAGTTTGAATAATGCTAATTAAACCAATAATCGAAAATCACAGTTTTCCCAAGTTTTGACAGAGACTGAAGTTGAAAGGAAAGCTTATCTACTGGTTTAGAGTTTCAGAGAAAAGAGGTTGGCCACAGGTTATCTTTGATGTTCACACCTACGTTGGAATTTTAACGTGTAGTGAAATTTATCAGGGAAGACCCTTACATATAGAAATCAGCCTGCTGTTATCTTATAGTTCCCAGGACAATAATAAATATGAGAAGTAGAACACAGCAACCAATTACAAAAGCACACTTAATAATAAATCCAGACAGGAAAACCAGCTGATTATCCTATTATTTAAGAGGTGGGTCACAATATTCCTTCTTGGGAAGCCTGGGTAAGTGGCACAATGCCAGAGAATAGATGGATCCTGAAAAAAGACAAGGCTCCCTAGGACTGCATCCATCATTAAAGCAAATACAATTTCCAGGGTTCAAACTTAAAGAGTCCACTTTGTAGGTAAAATATCCTTAAATAGCCTTAAGGTGGGATCAATTCTTTTAGAACATATACCTGGAGACAGGACCTAACAGGAAACTGCCATAGACACCTATCCTACATTGTAACAAATAGTATTAAACTATGTTCTCCAGGGACTGAAAACAGAAATGAGTCATAGTTCCTCCGGGTCGTTTAAAAAGGACTCTATTATTTGGCTCAGTGTTTTTTTCCCCATGAAATCAAAGAAGTAAGTAAGTTTATTAAGCTTCACATTTTATTTTTCGCTAGCTAAAATCTGTAAATGAATCAGAGAACATACAGTGGCTAGCATTAAAAAGAAATTCACTTGTAATAAATCGGATATAAAGTACTTTGGTGTAACTCATTTTTTCAAATTTAAACTTCATACACTACCAATCAAAATCTCCTGAGTACAACCAGGAATGTGAAGGCAGTGATGTTTCTAATAGAAAATGATTTTTCTAACATAGGAAGCCAAACATCAGTGAACATGACAAGCTAACCCTGTGTGTGTTGAGTAATATTCTTAAACTGCTTTTGAAAGAACACATCACACAAATGAAAAAAGATGCTACCTACTGGCCAACTCTCAGAATGGCAGGAACACCAGCAGTAGAGAGTATTGGGGGTGATTTTAGAAGCTGCCATGACAAATTGATTTTTTTTTTTTTTTTTTTGGGAGCTTGTGTTTTTTTACTTTCGTGGCCTGTCCCAGCTTCCCTCACCTCATGGAGGAGGAGTGGGGCCTTTGAAAATGGGGAGCCAGGGGGAGGCTGGAATGGGGCTGTGCAATGATACTGTAGATTCCAAGGGCAGCAGTGGTGGCATATTTCCTCCGAGGAGCCACTCCACATCCCTATTTCTAACCAGGTGCCTGGTTGAGTTCTCCACTATTCATTGGCCTATCTGTGGCGGAAAACTGGGCAGCCTGAAACTGCAAGGTCTTCACTTCATGGTCCAGCTTTCTCTGGTTCATGTAGGCCTGGGCCACACCCACATTGAGGTGATTCACCAAAGCTTTGGCCAGGCAGGTCGCTGCAGTGATAGCCTCTTGCCTTCTTTTTTCCTGTAGCTCCTTGCGTTCATTCTGCTGGGCCTGGTATTCCTTTAGCAGGTGGGACAGCATGGTCGCTAAGGGCTGGGGCCTGGGTGCTGGGGCCTGGGCAAGCCCGGCCCCCTCTGATTCCCATCATCGATTTTTTAAAAAAGGAAAACAAGAGTATGCCATAGATCATTTTATCCACCCTCTATTTTAAGGAGACTCATGTGATAAAGTGATCGCCTGAGGCCATGTCCTGGCAGCAGAGATGGCACAGCAGAGGATACTCTTCTGACCACTATGGATAAGGGGCTGATGTAGTAGCATCGGCTGGAAAGATGCTCTGCACACAAATGCTCATCCTCCCAAGACTGAGTCCACCTCAATAATGACAGTGAGAAGTGCTGAGACTCAAGAGCTCTGTGGACAATGCTAATAGAAATTGCTCACAGGTTGGATGTGGAGAAAGAAAAAAGGCAAGGATGCCTGTAGTTCGTAGGGGAACATCAGGGTGGGAGGGAGGGCAAGATCAGAAGTCAGTTTCAAACATGCTGGATTTGAGATGATACTGGGTATAACTAGAGAGGTTGGCAGACATGGAGATACAGGAATCTGTAGCTTAGAAAGAGGTCTGGGCTGCAGGCAGATTTGCAAGTCACTGGGATACAGATACTGAGCGAGTGCAAAAAGAGGTACCAAGAGAGTGAGTACAGGCTGAGAGAAGACAAGGACCCAACTCCAGTGCACCCTACACTGGAGGGTGAGAAGAGAAGGAACCAATTAAGGAGTTAGGAAGAGATTACGCAGTAGGTGGCCAGAGAACCAGGTGGACACTGTGTTCTAGAAGCCAAGGGAAGAAGTAAAACAAAGGAGAGGAAGAGTGACAACTGTTCAATGCTGCAACAAGCACAGAAACTGCTCACAGCCATTCAGATAAGATGCAACTGTAATCTCTCAAAGCATGCTTAGTGGTCATTAGTCTGACAATAATTAGCAATGATCTCCTCCTTCACTAATGTTTCTCTTTCTGATTCACACCTGTTATCTTCCACAGTACTCAGGGCAGTTTTATATTACATTTGTCTCCTGTCCGAATTGAGCCTCCGAAGTCTGGCAAATGTGTTTTCCTCTCACCAAGATACACTCCAGCCTTACTGGTGATTCCCTGACTGAGAAGACAGCAGGAGACAGGAGAAATCTCAGTGCTGGAGCCAGCTTTGCATCAGCTCCACTGAGTAATCCTAGGTAGTGGTAACTGTTTTGAGTCCTAGTTGCCATACCCATAAAGGGGCCTCAGTATTATAAAGCTGAAACGTGCTAAACTTCATGGCATGCCACCAAAGACAAAACCTGGAAAACAGTACATGCTCAATAAGTGTTTCTTCTTTCCACTTTTCTTTTGCTACTAGAGGCATTCCTCTTTTATTGCATTTCATTGATACTGCATTTCATCAACATTGAAGCAACACCCTTCACCAGCAAAGATAATGACTCACTGAAGGCTCAGATGATGGTTAGCATTTTTTAGTAATAAAATGTTTAATTAAGGTATGTACATTTATTTTATAGACATTTTATTACATTTAATAGACTACAGTAAGTCCTCACTTAACGTTGTCAATAGGTTCTGCCACCTTAAGTGAAATGACACAATAAAACCAATTTTACCATAGCCCGACTAATATACACAAGAGTTGTTCTGACGTTACCTCATCAACACGTTATTACCTCATCAATGTTATAATGAAATGACTTTGAATGAATGATGTTATTCTAGGATGTGCTGTATAAATAAACATAGCTTTTATATGCTCTGGGAAACTAAAAAATTTGTGACTCACTTTTTTGCAATATTCATCTTATTGTGGTGGTCTAGAACTAAAACTGCAATATATCTGAGGTATGTCTTATAAACCAGTTTAGAAAGCCAGACTTGAGTGAATCAGATGTGTGGCATGTTGGTGTTCACCTACCTTCTTCCCCAGGGTCAAGGCCTGAAGATAAAGGTGTGCAAATGCCCACAGTACTTAAGCTTCCATCACAGGGCCGCAGAGGCCTCAGCAAAAGAGATGAAGATTCTCCTGACATGAATCACACAGAGTGGAAACAGCGAGTAAATCTTAACTAGCTCTTGTCTCAGACACTCAACTATAGGAAAACAGCCCATCTTACTCCTTAGCTGTCAGGCCCCTAAAACCTCCATGTGAAGCTATGTATAATCACTATACTACACTCAACTCAACTCCGCTGGAAGAAGAAAGGGCTCCTTCTCTTCAACTACCTGCTTCACACTAAGTTTATGAAAAACTGAATCCACTGCTTACCTTCTCAATGTCTACAAGTTCAGTTTCATAAATCTCAGCAATGGTAATGTGGTGCTTGGCTGCGATTGTAAACCTTCCCTGAGGGAAAACAAAAAATAGAGTCACATTCCTGTTTTACCTATTTTAACATCAATGAGTTTGGAAACAGGATTAAAAAAAAAAAAGAATACAACTCTAAGCCATGTTAAGGAGTCCACCCCACAGCCACTCAAGCAAGGCAATGTCTTACCATGTCTGTGTAAATGTCGATGGCTGCATTTAAGCAGTTGATAGCCTCTGAAGCGCAGGCATTTAAGAAAAACAATGAAAAATCCATTCAGTCAAAGAGAGTTCAGGTGAGCTGATCTTCCTGGCTGCTACCAAAATGTTAAGGAGGTCCCATTTGGGGCAAAGGGTGGGTGGGTTAGTTAATGAGGATCAAACACAAATCACACCCAAGTCCAGATCCCTCAGTGTGCTCTGTCCATAGCAGTAGTAGTGCAACTTAAGGAATTGGAGCTGGAGTGGTATTGGCTCAGTTACTGTTAACTTGACAGTGAGGACTTCATCCAGGAAAAAGACTGAATTGTAAAGACAACAAACGGGGGTTGACATCAACACTGATCAACTACATTTGCTAAAACACAAATGTAAATGTATTCTTCAGTGATATTATGTGTGTGTGGGTGTATATATCTATATCTATATCTATAGATCTACAGATATATACCTATATATAGATCTATATCTATATCTATACATCTAGATATATAGATATAGATATTCATTTTGGAAGACAGTACTTCACAAGAAAGATGATTTCAAGAGACTCATGTAGCCAAAATTAAAAGCACTTGAAATTCCTGTTCAGACAACTCCTAAGCAAAGTCAACATTCTGTAAAATGTTAAAGATGCTAACTTTAGGTATACTAACATATATACAAAAGGAAGAAAAAAATCTAATAAGTGACAATGCTAATAAAATATATTAATTTTCTAAAACAGTGAGCCAATACATTTCTTATCACAAAATGGTGGTGTTTATAATTCCAGCATATGTGTAACAGCTCCATGTTTATTGCTTTTGGTTTAAAAGAGGCAGCAGAGTAAAAAGGCCTGACTAAAGAATTATAAAGTAGATAACAAAAATTATTTAAAAGCGATTTCTTCCTAAGCTACATAAGAAATGTGGATTCACTGTTACAGTTTTAAAAGTGCTGCCTATAATCTGACTCAAACCCACTCTTAGTATTTGATACGCTTTTCATTCCAGTATTTCTAGATGCATTCCTATGTGCAGATATTTTTTTAAAATGAATTTGAGATCTCAATTCTCATGTGTTTCTTTACTTACCAAGTGAACATTTACCAGGTCACTGAAGAGTCTCTAAAACCAGGAAAAAATGCAATGTCTCTATCATAGTCTAAAATATCGATGTATTTACAACTTTACTATTCTCATCTTACTGCTCATTTAGGCCGTGTTAAGTCTTTTACTTTTGGAAATAAACTGTGATTAATCTCTATACAAAAGCCTTTGAAATATCTTATCTCTGTATGATATAGTCATAAGATCTGGGATTTCTATGTTAAAATGAACTGCTGAAAGAAAAAAAGACTCCATTGCTACCAGTGCATATATGAGAAGGAAGAAATTAATGCTTTTAATCACTAAATGTGCACTTTTCTAACTAAAAAAGAAATAATATCTGCAAAATACCCAAGTTCATTCTTTCCTCATAACAAACTTTGAAAAACACTTTAAAAAATCAGATGAATACTGTGTGAATAAGTTGTTTTTAATTAGCAGATATTACAATCTCCCACAAATTAGGTCTTAAAATATTTAGGAATGAGGGAACAGCAGCGTTGCCTTTAATAAGCAACATACATATTCATAAAACTAGGACATAAGAAGTCTTAGATAAAATTAAAGCTAATTTCCAAAAATTCTCCAAAATACAATAATTGCAATATAAATGGAGTTTAAGAAAATTGTGTTGACCAACTAAACAGTAAGGATAAATTTAATATATCTTCTCCTCATTAAAGCTCCAAATGATTAAAGAAAAATTCCTAAAGTTATCGAAATTTCTATTATCTCAAATTATGAAAAATTATTTTTACCAGGACTCAAAAAGTCCAGCAGTGAAACTTGTGAAAAAGGTATGCCTAAACAGAGGTGCGTCTTACCTTGAGGGTCTGCCTTTTTGTAAGCATTCCCAGCATCCACAAAGCTGGTAGCAGAATCGTGTTTGCTCTGAAGCTGCATATGGAGCTTGGCTGCCTGACAAAATGCATTTCCTGCAGCTGAGGAAGATAAATTACTACAATTAAACACAGAGGAACAAGTATCCACAAAGAACGGCCCATGCCCTAAGTGCTAGACCTGCTCCTAGAAATCCCCATCCTAATGAAAAGCATTCCAGACGGAAGCACATGTAAATGTGATCAAGTGCATCTTAGGTGTACATAAAAATATCCAGAATCAAGTCAAACAGTGATAAAAGCTTCTCTCAATCACAGGAGACCTCCCAAGTGGCCACTGAGCAATAAGCCTCATTCAATAGCAACAGCCTAGTCCCAGGCTGTTCAGTTCTGTTCCCTAGAGTATACTAAACATTAGCTGGCAGATTCAAGCTACTAATGTTTCAAGAAAAGTAAAACACTGAGGCCCATCTGTTTTACAGTGTTCATTGGACTTAGCTGTGACTGTTGAAGAAATTGCTAATGAATGCTTTGTGGACAAAATAAGTTTCTCAAAGAGTGAAAATTAGGCCTATAATTTCGAAATTCAAAGTTTTTTCTTAAGTTTATGACAAAATCTGACTGAAATTTACATGAGGTTTAATTTGTCTGTATCCCACTTAGCCGAACTCATACACTTCCCTGCAGAATCACAGATGGGTTTGGTTACGGGGTGCTGCCCAAGTCTCCATTGGGACACAGCACAACATGAAAGATTTTTGCAGAAAATTTTTTCAGAAAAGGTTTTGGAGTAGGGACCATGAATTACAGAGTAGCAAAAAAGAATGAGGGAAGGAATCCCTAGCAGAGGAGTTCCTAGCATGGCAAAGGAACAAATGCTTGAAGGGCTGGAACTAGGTCAATGACAAGCCTATGCTGCCCAGGAGGAGGAATGAAAGTGCAGGTGCAGGAGACATCAAGACTGAAGATGCTGTCAGGCCAGTTCAGGAAGGCTTTAAATGTTAACATGAGGAACCTGGACGAGGAGGAATCTACATCATGGGTTACTCAGTTCAGAGAGAGTACCGTGGCCATGCCTCAAAAACTGAGCACCATAGACTGGAGAGCACAAAGGCCTCTGCAAACACAGTTCAGGAAGATCTGGAATAGGGAAGTCAATACTAACAGGAAAGGAGGGGAAGAATTTGTTCTACTAGAAAAAGCACAATTAAGAATATCACAAAACCTTTGGTATTAAAAAAATTTTTCAGAATTGTTCTGTGTAAGGAATGGGTAGAAGTTCTCAACCAATTTTAGGAAAAGAAAAGCAGGCATTTCTATTTATCCTACTTGTTTTCATTGTGTTTTACTACAACTTTCATTTTTTATGGCAATGAATTTACTTGAGCACATTAGGAAGAAGCAAAAATGACTCTTCTTAATTGCAAGTAATTTTAACTCTTTTTAATTACTTTGTGCCTACTGTATGAGGCGGTTTATAGAAACTAGAACAAATCCAGTCTCTGTTTAAATTTTATGTAATGATTTCCACTTCATTTACTAAATCAAGGTCTTTTATTCTCAGTCCACAGTAGCCACTATTTATTCAGTGCTTACATCTGTCTCAGGGCCAATAGTCTTATTCTCTAAGGGGACAACAGACAGTCATTTCCTCCTTCAAAATAATTTTAAAGTTATCTGCCTGAAAAGCAAACAAAAACTGTATACATACCACTCCAATTTTTAGCCATCTTGAACATATTTGCAGCTCTAGTATACATTTCACAAGCCTCTTCTATTCTTGTATTTCCTCTGAGAAAAATTTAAAAAATAAGATTAAATTTAACTATAACAACCATCCACGTCCCTAAGCCTCCTTCCCTCAAATAATAAATATTTAACGAGCACATACACTATGTGCTAGATAAGCAGTACAGAATCTAAACAGCTGCTCAAAGAGGATACTCTTATTCTCGTTTTCCAGATGAGGAAACTAAGGCATACAAAAGTAACTAGCCCAAGGTCACACAGCAAGGATGCCACAGAACTGAAACTCAAATACAGATGTGGTTGACCTCAGAAGCTTCACTCTTAACCAGAGTCCTTCCCATGCATGAAAACTAAGTTTATATCGGTCTGAGAAATCAGAAGTACATTTTTCAAAGATTAAAACTGGAAGGATAAAGACATCTTTACCCTGTTAATATCCAAGAGTTTAGCACTATGTTTATTTAGACTTAAAAATAAGAACAAAACCTGAAGAAAGAGCATATAAAAAAGCACTACGCCGTTCCATGGCTATATTATCTGTCAGCTCTGGCAAGGAACAAGCCCTTCCCTAGTGTGGAAGGGGCAGAGAAAAAACAGTTGATTTTTACTGGCCCGGTGGCAAAACTGAGGTTGAGCTGCAACCCAAACCCTCATATCCTCCGAGACTGAACACTGCAGATCCCCAGGGGATTCTGAGCAAACACTACCCAAACTGTTACTAACACTGACAGGGACTGAAACTGAGAGTAACGAGCATGATAAAACATCTACAAGGGGGAAAAAAAGGCATTATTAAGGCTTTATATAAAGTAGGGATCCAAGAGGCTTAGACACCATCTACTAGAAACCAAAAGAAGAGCGACTTCTTTGCAATAGGTTAAAGACATTTATATAATAAATCTTCTTTCTTGGAAAAAAGTAGAATACATTTCCATTAATGCTCAGGCACAGAAATAGTCCATTAAACACCACGAACAACCAAGGTGACAAGGCAGCTCAGAAAGAAAGAGAAAAATCTCCAGGAAATAAGCTTCCACACACAGAAATATGCAATTTAAATGACAGAGAATTCAGGATGGTACTTCTGAAAAACTCAGAGAGTTCTGAAATGAGTCATATCAACAATTTCAGAAATTGAAAAAACAACTAGATGAGCAGAGCAAGGAGACTGAAACCCTCAAAAGGGACCAATGAGAACTTCTGGAGAAGAAGAACACACAGCAAGAATTGAAAAATGAAATAGCAAGCTTGGGAAATTGAGTCGACCAAATAGAGGAAAGGATCGGTGATATCAAGACAGAAATCTAGAAATACACCAGAATGAAAAAGAGAAAAACTGAAAACTGAAAAATAATGAAAGAGAAATTCAAGAACTAGCTGATACCATCAGGAGAGAAAGCTTAAGAAAAATGGGCATTATTGAAGGCAAGGAAAAGGAGCAGGGACTAGAAAGCATTTTCAGACAAATAGCTGATGAGAATTTCCCAAATCTAAGGAATGAGCTGGAGCTTGGAATTCAAGAAGCCAACAGAACACCCAATTATCTCAACCCCAAAAGGCCTTCACCAAGACACACTGCATTCAAATGATCAAAAATCAACGAGAAAGACAAAAGACATACAAAAATTGAGGAAATTCTCCTCTACAAGGCCTGCACTACAGGAAATACTGAAAGAGGTCAGCTTACCTAAAACAAAATGACAGAAAAAACAAAAACAAAAACCATAATTAGGAGTAAACTGACTATCAAGCAAATAAAAGCAAAGGAGTGCAACTCCTACTAAGAACAGGGCCTTATAAGCTTAAATAATAAGAAAAGAATTGCCATTACAAGATAGCAATGAATGTTCAGCATACATAGGGACAAATTGAGATAAAAATGACTGAAAAGAGGATTCAAAGATTCAAATTTGCAAAGAGGAATGGAGATAAGGCACGCGCAGAAGAAAATGGACAGCTGTATATATATATATATATAATTATCCTTTACATATCCATAATGGTAACCACACACCAAAGATTCAGAACTGAAGCATATAACATAAAACAAGAAAAACCAGAGGGAAAATCCATAAAAGCCAACCAGAATCAAGAAAATAGAAACAGAAGGACAAGAAAGCAATGGAAACACCGAGCTAACAGAAAGCAAAAGATAAAATGGTTATAAGAAGACCTCATATTTCAATAATCAACCTAAAGTTAAATGGACTGAACTCACCAATAAAAAGGCACAGAGTCGCAGAATGGATCCAAAAACAAAACTCAACCATATGCTGCCTCCAGGAGACACATCTCAGCTCCAAAGACAAATATAGACTCAAAGTGAAAGGGTAGAAAATGATATTTCAAGAAAATGGCATTCGGAGAAAAGCGGGAATAGTGGTACTAATATAAGACAAAATAGACATCAAATAAAAAAAGTAAAGAAAGATACTGAGGGACATTTCATAATGATAAAGGGAATCATGCACCAAGAAGACATAACACTTATTAATATCTATGCTCCCAATCAGGGAGCCCTGAAATATGTAAAGCAATTACTAACAAAACTAAAGGGAGAAACAGATCAAAACACTATCATAGTAGGGGACCTAAACACCCCACTGTTGGATTTGGACAGTTCATCCAAACAGAAAATCAATAAGGAAATAACATCTTTAAATGACACATTAGACCAACTGGACATAACTGACATTTACAGAGCCTTCCATTCCCATACAGTTGCTTTAACATTCTTCTCTAGTGCGCATGGAACATTCTTAAGAATCGACCACATACTGGGACACAGAGATAGCCTCAACAAATATGAGAGTTGAAATCATACCAACCATATTCTCTCCTCATAATGCTTTGAAACTAGAGATCAATTGCAAAAAGAAAGCAGGAAGAACCACAAATATATGAAGATTAACAACATGCTATTGAAGAATAATTGGCTCAAAGAAGAAAAAAAAAAAGATCAAGAGATACATAGAAATGAAGGATAATGATAGTATAATGTACCAAAACTTTTGGGACATGACAAAAACAGTCATAAGAGGAAAGTTCATATCATTACAGGCCTATCTCCAAAAACAAAAACGAGCTCAAATAAACAACCTAACGCTTCATCTTAAAAAATTAGAAAAAGAAGAACAAATGAAGCCTAAAGTTAGCAACGGAAAGAAATAATCAAAATTATAGCCAAAATAAATGATAGTGAAAACAAACAAACAAACAAACAAACAACAACAAAATAAATAAAAAATAAATGCAACAAAGAGCTGGTTCTTTGAGAAGGTTAATAAAATTGACAACCCCCTGGCTAGACTCACTAAAGAAAAAAGAGAAAGGACACAAACAAAATCAAGGATGAAGCGGGGGGTGGGGTGGGGGGGGAGTTATGACTGACATTGCATAAATAAAAAAGGATCATGCAAGAATACTATGAAAGAGTATATAATAACAAATTTAATAACCTAAAAATTGACCAGTACTTAGAAAAATACAACCTTCCTAGACTGAATCAAGAAGATCTGGAAAATCTAAATAGACCAATCAGCAGTATGGAAATGGGAACAACTGTTAAAAAAAACTACCAAAAAGTAAAAGTCCAGGACCAGATGGCTTCACTAGTGAATTCTACCAAACATTCAAAGAAGATTTAATACTTATCCTCCTCAAACTCTTCCAAAAAATCGAAGAGGAGGCAATACTTCCCAACTTATTTTATGAGGCCAATATTACTCTGATACCAAAATCTGGTAAAGATAACACAATAAAAGAAAACTATAGACAGATATCTCTCATGAACACAGATGCTAAAATCCTAAATAAGATACTAGCGAACCGAATACAGCAACATATTAAAAAGATTATACACCACGATCAAGTCAGCTTCATCCCAGAGGCACAGGGATTGTTCAACATACGCAAATTGATTCATGTGATACACCACATAAAAACATTTAAAAAAAATTAATCATATGATCATATCAATAGATGCAGGAAAAGCCTTCGACAAGATACAGCATCCATTTATGATCAAAATCTTAATAAAATCGGTATAGAAGGAAAGTACCTTAACAAATAAAGGCCATATATGACAAACCCTCAGCCAACATTATACTTAAATGGTGAAAAACTAAAAACCTTCCCTCTAAATTCAGGAACAAGGCAAGGCTGTCCACTATCGCCACTCTTAATCAATATAACATTGGAGGTCCTAGCGAGTGCAATCAGACAAGAGAAAGATATAAAAGATATAAGAAACGAAGAAGTCAAACTGTAACTATTTGTGAATGACATGATTCTCTATACAGAAAATGCTAAAGATTCCACAAAAACACTACTAGAAACAATAAGCAAATACAGTAAAGTCTCTGGATCCAAAATCAACGTTCAAAAAGCCATAGCGTTTCTATACTCTAATAATGAAGTGTCAGAAAAAGAAGTGGAAAAAATAATTCCTTTTGCAATTGCAACAAAAGAATAAAATACCTAGGAATAAATTTAATGAAACCTTGTGAAGGAGCTTTATAATGAAAACTACAAGACCCTATTAAAAGAAATCGAAGAAGTTACAAAGAAATGGAAATATATTCCTGTTCTTGGATTGGAAGAATCAACATATTTAAAATGACTATATTACCTAAAGCATTATACAGATTTAATGCAATCCCCATCAAAATCCCATCAGCATTTTTTAAAGAAATAGAACAAAAAAATCATTAGATTTGTATGGAAGCACAAAAGACTCCGAAATGCCAAAGCCTTCCTGAGAAAAAAGAACGAGGCTGGAGGCATCCCTCTGCCCAACTTCAAATTATTCTACAAAGTGACAGTTATCTAAATGGCATGGTACTGGCAGCAAAACAGACACATGGGCCAGTGGAACAGAATCGAGAGGCCAGAAGTAAACCTATATTTATATGGGCAAATAATTTTTGACAAAAAAGCTAAAAACATACAGTGGAGAAAGGAAAGCCTCTTCAATAAATGGTGCCGGGAAAACTAAAAAAGCTACATGCAAACGAATGAATCGAGACTGTTGTCTATCAC
Source organism: Pteropus medius (assembly GCF_902729225.1). Lineage (NCBI taxonomy): Eukaryota > Metazoa > Chordata > Mammalia > Chiroptera > Pteropodidae > Pteropus > Pteropus medius. Next base: position 2,650,990 of record NW_024351546.1, read on the forward strand.
CACACACCAAAATTAACACGAAATAGATTAAAAGACCTGAATATAAGACCTGAAACAAGAAAACATAGGAACGAAACTCAAGGACTTTGGACTTAAAGGGGATTTTACGAATTTGACTTCAAAGGCAAGGGAAGTAAATGCTAAAATAAATGGACGTGACCATATCAAACTAAAAAGCTTCTGGCTCAGCAAAAGAAATCGTCACAAGGTAAAGAGACAACCATCCAAATGGGAAAATATATTTGCAAGCAACATCTCCAATAAGGGCCTAATATCCAAAATATACAAAGAACTCCTTCAACTCAATAACAAAAAAAGAAACAATCCAATCAAAAAATAGGCAGTGGACCTGAACAGACACTTCTCCCTAGAGAACATACAAATGGCCTACAAACATATGAAAAGATGCTCAATATTGCTAGCTATTAGGGAAATGCAAATCAATGCCACAACGAGATACCATCTCACATCTGTTAGAATAGCTATAATCAAGAGGACAAGTAATAACAAATGTTGGAGAGGATGCAGAGAGAAAGGAACCCTCACACACTACTGGTGGGACTGCAAATTGCTACAGCCACTATGGAAAACAGTATGGAGGTTCCTCAAAAAACTAAGACTTGATGTACCATATGATCCAGTAATCTCTCTACTGGGTATTTACCACAAAGATTCAAAAACCCATATTCGAAAAGATATTTGCACACTGATGTTCACAGCAGCATTATTCACAGTGGCTAGGACATGGAAGCAACCAAAGTGTCTTACGATAGATGATTGAATAAAGAAACGGTGGTACAGATATACAATGGAATATTACTGACACATCAGAAGAAAGGAAATACTGCCATTTGCAACAACCCGGATGGACCTCAAGATAATCAAGCTAAGCGAAATAAGTCAGACTAAAAAAGTTGAAAATCACATGATATCACTTATATATGGGATATTCACCTAAAAGCAACATATGAACAGAGACATATGGACTATAAGAGGGTAGGATGGGGGAAGAGGGTAAAGAGGATCAAATATATGATAACTGAAGGAAACTGGATTTTGGGTGGTAAACACACAATAGAATATACAGATGTCAAATTATAATGTACACCTGGAAATTATATAATTCTATTAACCAATATTACCCAAATAAACTTAATAATAAAGGAGAAAAAATAAAAGGCACTTAAATTTACAAAAAAAGAAAATAAAAAGGAAATAATCCATATATAGTTGCCATAGTGGGGCTTGATACAGAGTATGTACTTAAGCAAGATGATCATTATAATTACCTTCATGTATTGAAGGAATAAAATGCTTTAGCGGTATTTGCACATCATGCCTAATAAGGGATCTGTATCCAGAATATATAACGAACTTGTACAGCTCAATAATAAAAAGACTAATAACCCAATGAAAAATAAGTAAAAGATCTAAGTAGACATTTCTCCAAAGAATATATACGAATAGACAATAAGCACATGAGAAAATGCTCAACATCATTAGCCATCAGAAAAATACAAATCAAAACCACATATGAGACACTACTTCATTCCCACTGGGATGACCAGAATCAAAAACAGATAAGAACAAGTGTTAACAAGGACAAGGAGAAATTACAAACCTCATTTATCACTAGTATGAATATAAAATAGTGTAGCCACTTTGGAAAACAGTTCTGCTGTTACTCAAAAGGTTAAACTCAGACTTACAATGTGACCCAGCAATTCCACTCCTAGGTATACACACAAGAGAAATGAGACATAACGTCCACAAAAAAAAAATTTGTATACAAATGTTCACAAGTAGCATTATTCATTAATAGCCTAAAAGTAGAAACAACCCAAATGTCCATCAACTGATAAACTGACAAATAAAATGTGGTATATACACTCAATAAAATATTATTAGACAATAAAAAGGAATGAAGTCTTGATACATGATACAACATGGATGAGCCTTGAAAACATTAAGTGAAAGAAGCCAATCACAAGAGAGCATATAATGTATGATTCCATTTACATATAAGTATAGAATAGGCAAATCCATAGAGACAGAAAACAGATTAGTGGTTGCCTAGAGTGGGATTGTTGGGGAACGAACAAACAAACAAATAGGAATGTAAGAGCATAGAATTTTTGGGGGGGATATTACGTTCTAAAATTGATTGTTGTAATGGCTGCACAGTTCTGTGACTATGATAAAAGTGAATGAATTCTACACTTTAAATGGGTAAATTTTATGGTATGTGAAATTGTTTATATATGTGAGTGAGTATATATTATATACACACATATAAAAAACAAATAAACAAAATAACCTTTGGGGGCTATGTCACACAGCAAATGACAGAATGGCAACAAGGCACATCAAAAACGAAATATAAGAATAAGCAAAGCCTTCTCTCACAACTTCATGTTCCTTTTCTTCCACTTCAAATCAACATATTAAAAGAAATTAGCTAATTTCTACAATGAAAAATTCCTAACATGAGAAAGTCTTCAATCTTAGTCATAGCTCCTTGGAGCTAACAAAGGCTTACCACTTTGTGTCTTGTTTTTCAAAAGTGTAACAGGAAGCTTTAACGGAAATTATAGTGCAATCATTCTTATTAAGAGTTTCTAAATAAAACTAGCTTAATTAAAATGTACTTTATCCTATTATTTTCAGAGACAGATTTAGCTAGGAATGATAGAACGCCTACATTATGCCAGGTTTTATGCTGGGTATTTCCAGATGTTATGTCATTTTCATTATTACAACAACCATGAAAGACACTGTATCCACTATACAGAAGAGAAATCTGTATCTGGAGGTCAATGGTTTGCCCAAAGTCATCCAGCCAAGGTCAGTGGTGGAGCAGACACCTGACTTCAAGTTTAGTGATCTTTATAAAAATATTAAATGAATCATGCTAGACTCAAGATTCTCACTTCTCCTAAAACAGAAGTATTCTTATTTCAAAAGTACTAGAGAAACTCACTTGTCATAAACAGAACATAATTTAAAACTTATGAAAAAATTTACTTTTGCAATTATTCCAAATGCCTACTATGTTTTATATGAATGAAAGTTAATTTTTATGTTTTAAGCCATTTCCCGTTGGCCTCAAGAATACTTGCAAGGCAGCGCTTGCGGTTGCAGCATTTACTGTGAGATAACCCACGGATTACAGTCCTAATCCTACCCACAAAGTTTGCATGAATTATCTCTTTTATTATTATTTTCGCATCACTCTAGTATATCATAGTCTTTGAAAACAAATGACATCATTCTAGTTATAGCACTGTTTTTAGTAGTGGTATTTCTATTTATAAAATATAGTAATCTTTCATCACTGAAAATGTCAAATCCTAGAAAATACAGAATCACTACACATGATGTTAAATTAATGCTGGCAGCGAGCTGCACTTTTCTTTTTCTAAAAAGGAAATGGGTTAAGGACTAATATTCAGAATTCACATTCAAATAATTCAGTTGATTGCTATCCAGAGATCCCATAGTGAGGTAGAAGATCCTGGAAAACAGAAACAAGTTTCTGTGAGGAAATCTACATTATAAAGTGATACATGTACATGCACGACACTAACCTAACATTAAGAAAACTAAGTTGAGCCAAATTGACTATTTTTTGGTATTACGGTCTCCTTGAAGAAGAAAACACCTTTTCCAACATGAAAGAAAACTGACCAGCCTACATAAGAACTACCAGCACCAGCCCCATCACCACGCAGCCCCAGCTGACCCTTCCCTTATCCAACTATTCCAGGAGCAAAGTTGATTCCCTCCTCTTCTTGACTATGTTTATTCAAGAATTGCTCATTAAGATTAGTGTGTGCCAGAAAACATTAAGAAAAGAAAGTTCCTGCCCATGAGGATATCAGAATGCTGAGGGAAAACTATTAAACTTCAGGTCTAGAAAAAATCTGAGTGTCTGATCCTCCACCCCCACCTCATGTTCTACTGAGGAAGCTGGGCCAGAGCCACACGTTCCACCAGACACCAGTGAATAGTGGAGCTGCGTCTTGTGTCCAGCCCGCAAGTCCTTGCCTGTATTCACTATTTCATCCTGTTTATTTCTATTTAGGTGTTTGGGGGCTGGGGGCGGGTATCAGCCTGGGAAGAGTATAGCCTATTATTTCAAAGAGCTCAGATGACATCTACATACAGACAAGTCATTTTTCTTTTAAAAACCAATTAATCCTCAAATAATCTAAAATCTTGGTTTTTCCTTGTGAAAATATAGAAAAGCTCATTTAAAATGGAGTCAGGAAGCCCTAAAGGGGGAACATGTCACCCATCTACCACTCTTTATAGCCTGAATAACCAGCAGAAAGAAAGAATAATTATTTTCACAAGGAAGGACATTAATCACATGGGAATTTATCTCCTACTTTTTTAATAAAGAAGAAGTTCCCTCCTAGCCCAGGAACAAAATACTAACCACTACCTGCAGTCAATGAAAAACCACCAAAAAGCTCAATCTTATTTTACTCCAATGAATTTCTGTTTGGAACGACCCCCCACAATTTCCTCCTAAAATTTAATCAAAGCAAGCCCTTCTCCTTTTTTCTCCAGATTGGTCTATAGTTTTGCCATAGCTTGCTTGTCCTAAATTGCAATTCTCTGATATTTCTGAATAAACCGATTTTGCTGGTAAAATAACTGGTTGTTTTATTTTTAAGTTCAATGTTACCACCCAGCATAAGGATAAAAACTTTGCCACTAACAAAACTATGTTCCCCAAAACAACCAGAGGCAGAGGAAAACAATTCCATATTATTTAACTATTATTAAACAAACATTTACTTATGTGAAACTATATCATAAGTCTGAAATTCAAAACTCAGAATGGAAGAGCATGCAAGGGACCAGAGTATGCCACCCCAAAATATGCCACTTTGATATAAGGATTATTTTGAGCTGAAGGCAAATGAGAATCAACAGATGCAGAAAGACACCTTCTCAGAGCCTCGCCTATCTGACTAAAAGCAAAAACTTCTGAGAAATGAGGACTGACATAAATCCCCTCTTCTGGTGAAGATTTACAGCCGTGAAGAAAATGGAAACTTGGTGCCAGTGCCACCAAGATGGACCTGCACAAACAAACTTTATTCATTTGTTTCTCAGTGTGCTGTCCTTGGAAGCCAAAAACCTTTTGACTTTACACTGCTCTACAAATTTGTTATTTGTTAAGATGCTATATAAGCCTCAGTTCTAACCCCCCCGTATATGTTTAACAAACTTTTTTCTTGTTAATATGTATTTTGTTGGTCTAATTTGCAGGGCCCCAGGTGAAGAACCTAGGGGAACAGAGGAAAAGGTTAAGTTTTTCACCTCCTACGTGGACCAAAAAAAAAAAAAAAAAAAGACGATGAACTTGTTTCAAATTCTAGAAGACGAAATCATCTTAGAAATGAAATTTTAGTTATAACATACCTGAGGGGAGAACAGATTCTACTGACACTGAGGAGAAAAAATGAAAACAGCCAAGAGAATTAAAATTAACTAAAGGAGGGAAAAGGGTCAGAGAAAAAGTGATATAAAGGATAGGCAAAGAGCTGATATCCATGTAATTGGAGTCAGGGGGAAAAAATGAAACAATATTTAAAACTGCAATCTCAGAAAAATTTATGGAAGCAAAAGAAGACCTGAATCTAAATACTGAAAGAGCTTACCATGTACTGAGAAAACTGACCCAGAATGGTCTACTGGGAAACACTGCCTAGTAAAGACCTTCGATTTCATAAAGAAAGGAAATCTCTGGGTTTACAGGCAAAAAGGCAAAGTCACTTACAAAAGAAAGAACATTAGTAAGAACATTAGCAGTAGACTACAACAGCATCATATAAAACAAGACAACAGAGGAACAACATATTCCAAGAAATTCAAAGGAAAAAAAAAGTGTGAGCCAAAGGTTATATAGCCAGCCACGCCATCCATTAGGTACCACTGATAGAAGCAACAGCTTAAGGAATACTGCACTAGGAAACATCAGTTTAAAAAAACAGTGGTAGCAGTACTGAATATATTTTATTATAGATCTAAGACTAAAAAAAGTACAAACATGGGTAGAAAAATATGGAAACATTTGTTCTGATGAAGTCTAAATAAATGAACTCCCCCTCCCCTACACACACCCCCTGGAGAAAGGGAAAGTAGAACACCCTCACTGACTGGCACATGGGTAATGGTAATGGGTGTTTCTCAGAGCAGACAAACAAGTACTAGATGCCTAAGTAAGGAAATGAAGCTAAGGGTATTGAAAGAGATTCATAGTATAAAGGTAACCAGTAAAACAAAACTATAAAATTTCCTAAATAAAAAGCAAAGAAGAGATCACATGAAGAAAAATTACAAATAAAACATAATACATAATAAATATAAATACATAATATGTATAACAAAGCAGGATGTCAGAATAAACAATCATGTATCTGTCATATCAATAATGTAAATGGACTGAAGATTTTTAGATTTGTTCACAAAACAAAACCCAACTCTGTGCTCAATAGGAGAGATACAACTAAAATAATGCTATTATGAAAGGCCAAAGATAAAGAGATGGTCAAAAGTATACCAAATATATCAACCAGCCTTTGTTAGATCTACTGCAACAATCACTGCCAAATCTCTTAAAGGCTTCTTTCTCTCTTGCTCACTTTACCTATTATTGTTGTCTGGCTATGACTCTGATGGTTCTTTCTCTATGGGTCATCTTTCTCTGTCCTGGAATGTAGCCCCTATCTGGAATGCACTCTTCTTATGACTGAGGGAAAAAAACCCATGGCAGAAGTTTGGGATGGCCACTGCAGCTTATGCTCAGATAGACTGAGCATCCCTTCCACTCTCATTCCTTTAGTCAGTCATTGGCCAAGAAAGATTCAATACGGAGGGGAAATACACCGCCCCCCGCCTCGCCCCTAGAACTAGGCAGCACAGGTCACATGGTAACAGGTAGAATGTATAATCCACTTAGGAAATACAGTCCTAAAGCAGGCAAACAAGAAAGCAGGGATTGCTACCCTAGTATCAGTCAAGGTAGAATTTGGGCTCAAAAGTATCAAATGAGATAAAGAAATTCACTTCATACTGCTAAAGACGCAATGCGTAATGAAATTATATTGTGACTATCTATATACCAAAACAGTGGCCACCTTTATAAAGCAAAAACTACAAGAGATGCAAGCAGACAAATATACTTATAAAAGGAGATATCTATATATTCTTTTAGTTCAAAGCAAGTTAGTGGACAAAAAATAAACAGATGTGAAAGACCTAGACAACATAATCAATAACTAGATCTTAAGGATCCCTATCAAGTCATACACTCTGATATAAGAAAATCCACTTTCTTCTCAAGGGCACATGGATCCTTAACATCAAAAGCATCAAGAAAAAAGAGAAAAGGCACAAACACAAGAGAAAGAAGTGACAAGAGGGAAATAATTACTGAAATAATGAACATTTTTAAAAGTCATAAAAGACCACTTTACATTTCTGCAAATAAATTTTAAACCTGGATGAAATGATAATTTCCTAGGAAAATACAATTATCTAAAACTGACCTCGGTAAAGATAGAAAGTTTAAATATTACAAATTCCAGAGGGGGAAAAAATAAATTACCAAGGAAACACCCAGCCAAAAGCCCAAGATAGTTTTACTGTGAAAGTATTCTACTTGTGAATCCCCAAGAGAAACACATTTGCCAAAATGGACTCCTCATGGTTAACGGGGCCCAAATTCATAACCAGAGTCTAGTAGCTATTGCTGACAGAGACCTCTCACACACTCTGCCTTTTGGGAAAAGCCACAGATTGAGCTTTCAACCTCCAGTACTATCTCCCTGCCTGTTTACACCACCAGAGTCAACCACTGCAGGGAAACTCTGGTTTGGTCTTTCAACCAATGGACTACCACATACCCCCCACAACCCCAAACAGAAAGACTTAAACTGTATACTGACCAATCAGAACTGCAACATTTAGACCAATCAAAACTGCACTATTTGGAAACCTCGTTTGCATAAAATTGGGAACTTGGGTGGGAACTTTTCCTACAAAAGACTGGCCTCCCCTATGTCTCGTTGGAGCACAATTTAGGTTGCTACCTGAATCTGTGTCTCCAGGACTGCAGCTCCTTTTGCTCGAATAAATGCTTTCTATTCTTTAGTACACTCTAAAAATTAATTTTGGTTTACATACTTAAACCTTCAAAAACCAAAGCACAGGGAAAAAGAAAAACGTCTGTATTCTTTTTATGAAGCACCTGTAACATTAATAGTTCAATATGATAAAGTCTATACACAAAAGAATTGTAAACAGAAGAATCAGAAATAAAATATTTAAAAACAAAATCAATAGCCCATTAAAAGAAATACATTATAATCCAGAGCGTTTATTCAATGAATGCAAGGACAGTTCAGTATGAGGATATCTATTAATTAACATATTAATAACCAAGGAGAAAAACCGGGTTTAACTCCATAGATATTGACAAGGCCTTCAAAATACAACTCTTCATTCAACCCCTAATTAAAACAGGAATTGACAGATACCTCCTGACCATGAAAAAATATAAACTTGAATCCAAGAAAGTACTGGTCTATTAATTTGTTAGCTTTTAATTAAATTACTATTACTTGTAATAAGCTGTATTTAAATATGGATATGGCTAATGTTTTCAAATTCTTACCAAGTTTCCTTATTGTGAACTCTAAGTATCAGTCACTGAAAATTCTGTGAAGGTACAAAAGCTTTATTGATTTTATCATCTAATCAAATGAATACAAAGTTGAAAGCATAAGAACATATTATAAAGTATCCTATAACTAGGATGACCCTGCATCTTGGTTGCACGGGCACTCCTGGTTTATATTCATTTTCTTGGCATCTCAAAAATATCCCAGTTTGAACAATATATCCATAGCCACTCTATAACCCACAGAAATAGGGAAATTTTTGAAAAAAATTTAAAGGTAGAGTTACAGGTTTAAATGTTATTTACATATAAAGGTCAATATTTAGAAATTGGGAATTAACCAAGTAAAATCAGTAAGAAAAAAATGCAAGGTCATGTAAGCTATGTTAAATTATTCATTTTTAGCAGAATCTATAGATACTGTCTAAAATTAGTAAGTCAGGACACAAAAGTATTCTAAAATCATTCAGAATTATAGTGGTAACCATTAGAAGAATTAAAAAGAAAGTTAAAAACAGTTATTTCTAGGGAGTAATATTTAGAAGAGGAAAAACTCAGGGAAAATTCTGCTTTTCAACTGAAACCCTCTGTACTCTGCATTTTTCTACCATATGTAGCTACTACATTTATAATAAACAGATATTTAAGTAAAATAAAGAAGAAAATGATATGAACTCCCCTTCATGTTGCTGCCTTTGCTCTACAAAACTAGACAAGAGCAAAAAAAAAAAAATCAGTATTAGCATTCATACATTAATTCTATCTACCAATATTCACTAAGTGTCTCCTGCATGCCACATGCTGGATGAGGTACTGTTTCATAATATAAGACAGACTCCCCAGGAGCTTACATTCTAGAGTCACATACCACCACTGGGTCCTCCCTACCTCTTATAAAAAAGTTTGCACCTCACAGGGCTCACAAGAATAAGAGAATGTATGGTGAACACTGCAAAAATGAAAATGGAAAAACTCAAGCTGGTAATAGTTTATTATTTGATATACATACTGTAACGTGACACTGCAATTTGAAAACAAATGATTATAATTAAGAGTAATGTAGCTCTGTGCAGCCTAGTAAGCATTCCAACACCTCATTCAATTCTTACAATTCTGAAAAGTAGATTCTTTCCCTTTGTTCATTTGAAAGCTGAAAAAACAAGCTCCAAGTATGATTTACTTGGCCAGTCACCATATTAGTAAATGAGAGAACTAGAGCTATATTTATTATCACAGGTCATATGTAATGTTACATAATGTACAAAATAACTATCCAATATATGTTATTCTATTTCTTATATCAGTACATAAGAAATATACAAGAAATACACACACACACATACATATATACATGTATTTTTTTTTAAGCAGAGGCAACCTTTGGTTGACCACACACACTGCAAGGACCTTGTCAGCTTACGATCTCTTATTATTTATTTATTTATTTTTTTAATGCCTACAGCACCTGGTCTTCCTGGGTGTTCTCCCATCCAAGTACTAACCAGGCCCGACTTTGCTTAGCTTCTGAGATCAGACAGGATCAGGCTGTAGACCACATATATATTTCTTATACTATAATACTATACTACCCGTCTCTAAATCCGAGCTTAATTTTTTTTAAAGTTCAATCTGCGTTTTAGTATGTACTGAAACTGAGGAAGACCTAAATGTTTTACAAATGGTATTTTCCTATGTGACCTGTCAATGAAATAGGTGATCAACTGTCAAGGTGAGAAAAGATATTTCCTTAAAAACAAAAAGGCTTTTCAAAATCTTTTTAGGCTTACTGGCTCAAGATTTGGCCCAATTTCACAAAAACAATAGTGCAGCACCTCTTCACAAAAAGCAGTGTGTTCCCCTGAAACAAGCCTCAAATGCTATAATGCTTTTATCTTCTGCCTATTACAAATTCTTTTCCAGGGAAGGACATCCTGCCTGACTTGAAATATGCTGACATGAAATCATCTCCTGGTATGAGATGCTATGGCATTAAATTTTATCTGAATAAATTTTAAACACTTTCTGAATCAGAGAAAGGAGGTATTATTTAGTGTTAGCATCAAGTATTAGGCAATGCTCCTTATGTACTGTAGTAACTTTTAAAGGGGAACAAATGTACAAATTCATTGCTATATTTCAAACTACATATCACATGAGAAATTTAAAACCCAGCTGGGATAAATGCCCTCTGAGAGGTTCTTGAAGACAGGAACCCATATCTTCATATATCTTTGCATCCCATACTATTACAGGGCATTGCATTAAAACCAGCATTTAAGCACTTCCTGGAAATGTGTCAACAACGAGAAAACATTATAACCAAAAAAATGAAAGTGACAAAACAAGCAGATACCAAACTGAATTTGTACAGAAATAAAACCACGTCTAATAATGCAATGGTTAAGTATGGGCTACTTGTCTTTCTCAAGAATAAAAATATGCTCTTGGTGTCGGTAGAGGATCTTTCATTTTCAAAAGGAAAAACCACCACCACGAAATTTCTGCTTCTCTCATCCTAAACAGCTGAATCATTCATATTCGACCGCCCATAATTATTCCAAAAACTGTCAGTGCAGAGTCTGCTTTTTGGGAAGTCCAAATTTAAGACCTTCCCTAGGAGAGAATGAAAGAATTACAGGAAATTAAAGGGATTCCCCAAAGACGCTGACTTATCCGTAATCAAACAGGAGGCCTTGCTATTACTACATCAATCTCTAGTGAAGGAAAAATATTATGCTGAGAAAAAGTATTCGTTTATCCAACGAATATTTATTAAACGTCCACTTGGCGCAAGGCAAGTGGACATATGAACGCTGGAATTCCGGCGCTGCAGCCCTCTGCTCTTCCGCGGGGCCCAACGCCCAGCTGGACTCGCCCCAGACGCGCGAGCCAGCGGTCCCAGGACCCGCCTCCCCGGTCCTTCCGCTACTGCCCCGCCGCCTCACGCCGACCCGACACAGACCTCTCGAGCTCCGTGGGTTCAACCATGGTGAAATGAGCAAATCAGTCTCGCCAATGCTGTGAGGGCCTACGCACGCCCCGGGTGGCAGTCGACCGGGGAGGCCAAGGGACCCCCGTACCAACGCGAGGACAGCGCCGTGCCCGAGGGGGTAGGCATGGAGAGGGCAGTATGTGTGGCGGGGACGGTCTGGGGGCCCTGGAGAGTGCGTGGGAAATAAGGACCCTTGGGGCGCTCTGGGGTTTTAGAGATCGCACTGTGGGAAGGTCTGGGGTCCCTAGGGGATCTCTGGTGAGCTTTGGAAGGCCCCGAGGGAAGAGTGGGGACGGCTGGCCGGGAAGGGTACCCGGGACGGAGACTCCCTCAGGACACACGCGGTCTGACGCTTACCCAAACAGCCCTCGGAGGAAGGAGTGGGAGGCCTTGACTCGCTTCTCGGCCTCCGCCATCAGCTGGACTGCCTCACGCTCCTTCCCCGCGTTGTCCATGTCGCCAGCAGCCACCGCCACAGTCTCCTCAGCAGTGGACGCGCGCCTTCTGCGCCTTCGCTCTCCCCTCGCAAGGCGGGGAGCGCAGGAGCGGCGCGCGCGGCTTGCCGGGAGTGGTAGTGCCGGGCTCCGACTGGGCGGCGGTAATGCACAGCGCGTCAACTACAGTTCCCAGCAGGGCTCAGAGCCGGGCGGGATGGGGACCCAACTGGTCGACTGCCAGAACCCGGGGTTTCAGGGTGGGCGCCCTAGGCCAAGGTGAACTTTAATCGTTTAAGTGTGCAGGAAACGGAAAATGGTCCGTGGCTTCTGGTAAAGATAACTTCAAACACTCAGCATCACGTTGGTTCAGGAATTCCTGCTCAGCATGACTGACACATGGCAATAGGATGGATGAGGAAACGGGCTAACAGAATGGAATGCTCAACCTACCGGCGAGTTCCGCAAGAGGGAATCTAATGCAACCACAGAAAACAACTTCATGAACTGTGTAATACCCATCCATGCGCCCACCCACCAGCAACACCTGAGAGAGCCATTTTTATCTCCAGAGCAAGAAGTTTAAGAATGTATAATTTTCCCAAATATAATTCAGTTATTTTTTAGTTTCCTCATTTTGCAACCTTCTGTTGGTCCTCTCTTCCTTGGTTATAAGCGATATGTATAATCCACTTTTTATTGACAGAATTCTTTTCAATGAATGTTAGCCATTGAGCTCTCTTATCCTTTACATGATACTGGCCATAGGGGGTCGGTCTCCTGGGACACAATTCCCACCTGCCAGGAAATCTAATTTCCTAGAAGTATCCATAGACAGATGCTACCCTGTGCCAAAGATTTCCAGGACTGCCCAGAGGGAGTTATTTTTTAATATAAAGTTCAGACCATTCACATTTGGCAATGCTAAAGCAGAGGTGGTGAAGCACATATAAAAATTACTGCCAAATGAGAACTTGTGACAATTTTAAACTATTAATAAGTACACTGTGGGTACTGGCACACAAAATGTATCTTAGAAAATGTAGTCTGCCTTTACAGAACAAGGCAAGAAGGGCCAAACTCCTAGAAGGAAAGATAACTAAAGCAAACGTCAGTGTTCATGCATTGCAGGACACTCTAGAGATAGAAGGAAATCTCAGCTTTCCAGGCAGAGTTTATTTAGTATTACTATATGCATTATTCTAACTTAATTGCTTTTGGAGCAAGATGGGGGAAGAGGAGCAGGAATTGGAGGTGGTTGTAAATGCAGGAGTAAAGAGGAAAACTGAAAAGTGGACATAAGCATTTGAAAAGCAGAGCAGTATATGGGGATATAATGAAAAGAGCCAACTCAAACTCTGAAGTGCAGCATCAGTTAATTAAAGCAGTTCCCAAACCTGGCTCAATGCCAAAACTAAAGGATGTTCAAGAAATACTGATTCCTAAGCCACTAGCTTTTTGTATCAGTATCTCCTAGAGTTGGGAAGTGTACATTTTAAAAAGATTCTCCACAACTATTCTAAAGCTTACAATTCTCGATTCTCAAATCTGTAGTCAGCTGTACAGGAGGTAGAATGGACTGCCTCCTCTAAACTAGTACTTGCAATTAAAAGTTGTGAAGAGGAAATTTGAGTAATTTACATCAAAAAGCTAATCAGCCCTTTGTTCTGCTTCTGTAAATATGCTTGCTGTATGCAGAGCTCATGCAAGAGCTCACTTGCACTTTACTCAACTTGTAGACTTGTAAATGTAACTGCCCCTGCCTTTTGTAGCACCTTGTACCTTGGCAGGTCCCGCTTCCTGTAACAATTTGTATTCGCTGTTTACCTATAACAACTCCCACCCTTCTCCAATGTTACTACTTGCAATTTGCATAGCAACTCCCACCATTTGTAATGGTTTGAGTTCAAACTGACTAATCAGCTTATGTAAAATCCTTGTATATAAGGAATGTTGCCACTGAGCACACTACCCAGATCTTCAGAACACTAGATCCTCTGGGAGCCCATGTAGTAAATCTGAGTTCTCCTATCTCTCTGAGTTACTGCTTGTTTTTTTGCTGGACTGGTTTTGAGAGTTTTACACAACAGTTGTAGGAGTTTAATGTTTCTGGGTATTACACCCATTCTCTTTTTTCTCACAGAGCACCTATAGGCATTCCTACCCTTCCCCTAATCCACATCCAAGTGGGAGAAAAGCTCCAAACCTTAATTGTTGTCTAGAATGAGTGTTTCCTTCTCCTAGAGGCTAGGTGAGTGGAGGTGGCAGGGCAGAGGCACAGACCTTTCAGAGTGAGAACTGACTAGAGGAACAGATGAGCAATCCATGAAGGAAGAGACTTGCTCAGGATTTCTGAATAAGGAAATGAAAATGAAATGAAGCCAGATCATAGAATCTCCCTTTCTCAATCCCTAAAATAAATGGACAAAAAAGTGAAAAACTAGCAACTCTTTTCAGAGAATTAAGACAGAGGGAAATCTCCCTGTGCTGGATCAATCACTCATTCAGCCCCCCACCCTTTCCCCCCCAGCTCCACTTAATGTAGGGAGGAGGCAAGAGAATTAAAATGTTAATCAAACCACAATCAGAGACTGCAATAAGCTGATCAGCCTTGCAGCCAGGCCAGGACACCTTCAGAACAAAGGAAGATTTCTGCTGGATTACTAACAACCCATTCTCTATACCTGTGAAGGGAAAACAGGAACCAAGAGTCATTCCCTATGGCTAAAACCATGGAGAACCTGTGGATTAAAGCCTGGGAACTGCCAGCAGGCCTTTCATTCTGCATATCCTTACCTTTTCATGCTACTTACTCTTCCCTTCCTCACTGTATGTCCATATCAAAGGAAATGGGTTAACAAAGTCTTTTAAACAATAACTAACAGGAACTAAAGAATGATATATAAACTGAATTTCCTGAACACTTGGCCCCCTACTCACTGTCTTTCCATGTCTCTCTTGGTCCCTCTCACTCTCTGCTTCTGAGAGAAGATGACACTCTGTCTGTGGAGTGTTACCTCTTTTATAATAAACTCTCCTTTTGACTCTCACTTTGGCATGGGTGTTGAATTCTTTCTACACTCTCCGCCAAAGGACCCTCTTCTCTTGGAGCAGGGCTTGGTCTCCCCCACCAACTCAGGGAAGTTTGCCCTGTACTGCATCACACTCATACCCTTCTCTGTGCTGCCCCAGAACACGGGCCTGTGTGAACTCCATCTGTGGATCTCCCATGCCCTCTGAGTTCTTTCTGCATTTCGCCAACATGTTTCCCAGAGTGAGGTGGAGGGCAGACAAATACTGTAATCACGGTATTTGTTCCCCAGACCCTCTACAAGGGGGCTGGCCGAGGCTCCCTACTCCTAGATGACTCCTCTCATAACTTCTGGCCCCGGAGTGTGCTAGCATGAGGGCTTCTAGCTGCGGAGGATGGTCCTGTGCCAGGGGTTCCTTTGCACTTACAGCACTGTAAATATCCCCTGTAAATAAACCCTCCTATTGCAAGTGTGCCTTTGTTTACTGGGAGGACCCTGACTGAAATGTTCTCTATCTCATTGTATGAGACTGGTATAACCTTGAAACCCAAACCAGAAAGGCTGGTATGATAAAGCACAATTTTGGGCCTGTCTCATTCATGAACATGGGTACAAAAATTCTGAACAAAACTTTAGCAAATACACCATGAACAAAAATTTAGATGGTTATGGATATAAATGTGAAATGCTAAACTTAAAAACTTTTAGAAGGTTTAAATGAAAACATAGGAAATTAGTTTTATGACCTTGATTTACTAAATTAGATACCAAAACTGTAAATTATAAGAAAAAAATTAAAAAGATACATCAACTCTGTTAAAATTAAGAATTTTCCACCAACATAGCATAACTCAAATGAAAAGACAAAATCACAACCCAGAAAAATATATTTGCAGCACATATACCCCATAATAGTTATGATTAAGGATAAAGATATCCTACAATTCAGTGGAAGACAACCAAATAGAAAAAAGAGCAAAAGACTTGAGAACTTGAAGTTCACTACAAAGTCTTGGCCCTCTTCAGCTTTTACTCTTGATGCTTCTGGAGAGTGTCCACTCACAGGAAAAAAAAAAAAAAAAAAAAGAAGAAGGATGGCAAGGTAAAATAAATGTAGGAAAGCAGCAGCCTGCATAACCCCTTTGCTTTTTATTTGCTTTCAAAATGAGACCTGAGGGTTTTTTAAAGGAAGTAGCCTGTTTAGGAGCTGGCAAACCAATCAGGTATCCTTGCTTTCCCAAAGGTTTTATTACAGCCACTTTACTTTTTAGAAAGACCTACTTTCATACCCATTTTCACTAGCAGAAAGAAATCCAAAGAGAATTTTAGTTTTTATGAAAAAAAGCGAAAAGCTTTAGCTTTTGTTTTGCGTGAGCCATTATTATAGAGGCAATGTGCACAGTGAGCAGTGAGAGTGGCCTCACGAAGTTCCTTCCCCAAGAACTACACTCAGCATCTCAACATCAAGCGTTTGAACTGTCTGTGAGCATCTGTGCTTCATCTAGATTTATTTTGTGCATCTGTTAGCAAGATGTGTTCTAAAGTATCAGAAGCCTAAGAGCTCTTTAGGGTGTTACGCTTAGTATAAAACTACATCATTAAACATTTCAATTGTGGTGGATGAAATAAGGACATTGTTTGTACGTTGAACTTGACTATATCCATCATTCATACTATTTACTCACAGAAAGAATCTTGAAAGCTGCCGCTTACTATTGGTTATGCTAGTTCAAAGTGATCTCTTTTAGATGGTATCTAGGAAAGGATAAAGTGGAAAGTCTATTGCTTGAGTGGATTGGTGGGTGCAAAAGCATGTTGTGTATTTATTATATCATTCCTGCTTTTATCACATGTTAGTGTTATTTTAGATTTTATGTATTGCTTGGTATGACTAGGTTATTTTGTGGTCTGGGAATGCTTCCAAATTTTTCCATATAAGTTAATGGTAATTGCTTCTTTGCTTTAGGCCATTTCAGCTTATGAAAGGTTTCATGGGAACACTAATTTCAGATAGCCAGATGAAACCTGTATTGTATTATGGAAAACATCTGCAGAAAGGAGACCAAAGGCTGCATGAGGGCGATGGCCTGCCAAAACCCCTCCGCTTTCAGTGTCCTTATCCATCACCAATCTCCAGCTGGGAGTCTTACACAGACAGTGAAAATGTTTGGACTCTTTGACATCTCTGACTTTCTGAGCTTCATGATTTCTCAGGTTCCTTAGTCTGGAAAGAAAAAATGTATACTGGCCTTTTGGGGCTAAGCCAGTCCAAACCATCTGTAGCACTACCTTGTCATTGTTGACATTCTGTGCCTGCTTCTGGCCTGCCGCCTGGGACCAGCAGGCATTTCCAGCTAAGATCAGCCATACTTTTCTGCTGCAGCCCCGGGGATGGGAGCCCAGGGTTGTAGTGAGGGCAGCTGTTAGTGGCTTGGGCAATGCACACCTGTACCTCCCTTGGGAGAGCACTCAGGCAGGTTCCCAGACTGCAGATTGCTCCTTGCTGGGCCAGCTTTGAAGGGTTTCTGGAAGCAGGCTGGGTCTCAGGTAAATTTGCTTTCTGCCTGGTCAGCAGCTAGTTCAGAGCAGAACTATTTAGGGGATAAAAAAGAGCTTATCAAATAGTGCTACTAAAAAAAAAAAAAAGAATGCGCAGAGAATAACCCAACTGAGATCAGGTCTGTTGTTTGCAAGGACTTATTTTTTCTCCTAGAATGAAGAGAAATGCACAATAGCATATGTAGGCTCATGAAAAGAGGGTCACACACTAACTCTTATCTCAGCTCCTGTGTGATACTGTCAGTGGTAATGGGAGTGGAGAGAGGGCAGGAGGGAGCAGTTTACAGGAAGTAGTCTCAAACCCCAGAACAGTTGCACCTGCTTCACCTCCATGGCAACTGGGGGAGGTTTCCCTTCTTATTGAAATAGCTGACACCATTGAGCCCTGTACACCAGATACTCTGTTGGGATCTTCTGTACTTTTTATAATTTAATCCTCACAATCCTCTGAGGTCTTTACTATTATATTGATTTTACAGATGAGGAAATTGAGACTCAGAAGGTGAAGCAACTGCCAAGCAACAGTGGAGAGACTACTTTACGTCTGGCCCCGCTCTTTAGTCCTCCCACCCTCATGGCAGCTCTAGGTTCCACAGCAAGACCAGGATTGACCAGACTAGATGTCTGGGCTCAGTCTGTCTGGGCAGGGGATGCTCTAACTAGCTACCTATCCTGATACTTGCCTGGCATCCTATGGCATGGAGTCCCACCTGCTGGGTGACTTTCGGGTCTTTTTCTGCTTTGAAGAGCAAGGACACCCCACTTCAGGTTTCCAATCAGAAGTATAACACGATGAACAATGGTTTTGACCAGATTGATGGGTGATCTGTACAAACCAGAGAAAGCTGGAGTCAAGGAGGAGCCTGAGAAATTTATCTGGGGTGGGGAATGGGAAGCAATGACAAAGTGGATTAAAAACCACAGCCAAGAAATTCCTGGTCTCCAGACCCCTCAGCCCACACAAGCAGAACCTTACTGTCTACAGTGATAAGACACATCCTCCTTTTGTTTCCTGCTTATTTTCCTCTGGGAGCAGTCTGGCTGGTTAGCAACGAGCAAAACCAGGAAGGTGTCCAGCTTCTTGGGCACCCACCACCTCACTCACATACCACAAAGTCATGGGCTGGCCTAAGACAGATCCCATCTACTTGCCACCATGACTGGTTCAGCAGTGGCCTTGCTACCAGGTTGAACCTATGAGTCAGGCCAGGTTTGGTGGGCTCTTGGGAAAGATGCTTCCTCTTTCTTAAGAAACAAACTACCAGCAAGACTGATTCTTCCTCTGGGTGGTATTGCTGCAGGTGAGAAGGTGGCCCAGGCCATAGCATAGGCCTCATGCTCCTCAGACTTACCCCTGTGGGGCTCTAGCCAAGGCAGTCCTTTCTTACTCAGTGCCCCAGGAACCAATCATGAAAATACACAGTGGCAGCAAGAAGGGGACACTAGGCCAAATGTTTGTTCCACAGGAAGCACTGTGCTTATTCCTGCAAACCCTTCATCTGTCCATCTGTCTACCTGTCTATCCATCCACCAGTCCACCCACCCACTCAACCATCCATCCATCCATCTATCCATCCATCCATCCACCTACCCACCCACCCACCTACCCAAACTGCTTTATTAAGGTATAATTGCACATGTTTAAAGTGAACAATTTGATGAGTTTTGACAAATGTGTCATTGTGAAATCATCACTACAATCTGTATAATGAACACATCTATCACCTAGTTTCCTCTGTCCTTTTGCATTCCTTTCCTCCCATTGCTCCTTATTCCATGGTCTATGCAGGCCCCATATTTCTTACAATTTTATGCTATAACCAGGGCCCCTATTCCCCTATTCTTTTACTGACAAGAACAGGGCTCCTATTTTTCACTTTTCCCATGAACATAACCAACATTCCTAATTTACTCTTATTCCATGGAAAAAATTAGGTTCCCTGTTTTCCTCTTAGCCCATGGCTGTAACGGGGCAACATATTTTTCTATCATTCCATGGAAATAAATAGGTCTTCTATTTTCCCTTCTTGTGTGGACATTACCAGGCCATAGATAGAGCCAGGGCCTCTAGTTCCCTGTTATATCATGGACATAACCAAATGTCTGATTTTCCTCTTTTCCATGGACATGTCCAGAGACCCTATTTACCCTAATTCCATGGACATGACCAGGCTCACTGTTTTTCCTATTAAATGAATGTGATTAGGCCCCCTATGTCTTTCTTCTTTCAACCAGGCCATATGATTTAACCAGGCCATATATTTTCCTTTTATTCCATGGACATGTTCATGCTTCTAATTTTCTTCTTATTCCTGGACATCTAGGCTTCTATTTCTCTTTTATTCCATGAAATCCATCAGACCTCATACTTTTCCTTTTTCCATGGACGTTATTAGGCTCAGTATTTTTCTCTTTGTGCATGGACACAGCCAGTTTCTATTTTCCCTCTTTCATGTGCACGGCCAGGGCTTTTCTCATGTTCCATGGGCATGGCCAGGGTGCCTGTTTCCCCTTATTGCATGAATATAGCCACAATCTCTGTATTTCTCCTCTTTCATAGACATACCAAGGGCTCCTATTTTCCTTTTATTCTATGGACATAACCAGGTCTCCTAGTTTTCCCTTGTACCTAGACGCCAGCACACTCTTTTCTTTTCATTGCATTAAAATAATCAGGCCTAATATTTTCCCTTTCCATGGATTTTATTAGGCTTCATATTTTTCTCTTAATTCATGGGCTTGGCCAGGCCCCTTATTTTTACCATATTCTATGGACATGAAGGGCTGCCTAGTTCCTCTTATTTTATGGACATTAAATTGCTGGATTTTCACTCAGTTTATTTTATGGGTATAACCAGGCCAGTTATTTCCGCTTCATCCAATGATCTTAATCAAGCTCCTTGTTCTTCCTTATACCATGGACATTACTAGAATCCTATTTCCTCCTCAGTCCATGGACATGACCAACGCCCTATTTTCCACTTATATGGACATGACCAAAACCCCCCTTTTTTCCTTAGTCTACGGAAATAATCTGTCCTCCTATATTTTTCCTTTGACTCGTGGATATACTGCTCCCTATTTTTCTGTTATTCTATGGACATAACTAGACCCCACATTTCCCCTTATTCCATGAACATGACCAGGACTTTTATTTTCTCCTTAGCCTACAAACGTGCTCCCATTTTATTCTTATTCCTAGACATAACCAGAGCCCTATTTTTGCCTTATTCCATGAATATGACCAGGACACCTTTTTTTTTCCTTAAGCATAGAAATGATGGGACCACCTATTGCCCCCATTTTCCTGGTTGTTTCTACTTCCCTTTTCCTTTTTCCAGAGACATGGCCAGAGCCTTCGTTATCTCTTTATTCCATGACAATAATGAGTTTCCCTATCTTCCCTTAACCCACGGTTATTACCATGTCCCATTTTCATCCTATCCTGTGAACATAACCAGGTCCTTTGACTGGAGTTTTTGGTAATTTGTTATAGTAACCATTGGAAACTAATACACACAGACATATCATGCTGCCTATTTTCTTCTTATTCCATGAACATTTAGTGAGTTGAGTTGTATTTCACAAAAATATATATTCAAGTCCTAACTCTTGGTACTTATGAATGTGAATTTATTGGAATATAAAGTCTTTATAGATCTAGTTAGGTTAAGAATCTTAGGATGAGCTCCTACTGATTTTAGAGTAGGTCCTAAATCCAATGACTCATGTTCTTAACAGGATAGAGAGAGATTTGAGACAAATAGACATAGGTGTAGGGAGGGAAGGCCATGTGAAGACAGAGGCAGATTAGAGTTAATATTGCCACAAGCCAAAGAATTCCAGGAGTGACACGATAAGGCCCCATTTCTGGTTTTACTGTAAAGATCTATATTTTCTTCTTATTTTATAAAAATTACCAGGGACCCATTTTTCTCTTACTTTATGGACATAGCCAAGGCTCATATTTCTTGAGAAGATTTATTTTTTTAAATGTACTTTTATGTATGTACATGGATTTTCTAATGTGGCCCACTGAATGTTACTTTTCCTTCTTCAGGTCCACAGTGTGAAAGCATATCTCAGATCTCCAGGGTGGGCTGACCTTGTGCAGGTATGAGCACTCTCACGTATGACTCAGAATCTTTATATATCTACTTTACAGTGTCACTCCTGCAACTCAGGTTCAGGGAATTCCAAAGCTGCCATTTCCATTGGCTGGAGAAGTCCTTCAAGGCAGGCTTGGAGGGCCAAGAAGGATGTTGTGACTGGTCCTAACAGGATTTGCACATTGGGGGTGGTCCGGGTCCCAGGAAATTTGGGGCCTGAAGGACCACAGGCTTCAGTGTATGGGCTCAGAGTGGAAGCAGAGTTATGCAGAGGATATTCTTGGGTGCCTGCTGATGCCTGACTGGGAATAGGTTCTTTGCTTACATTCATCTAGTCTCCACGACAATCCAAGATTAGTAGTTTTTTCTATTCTTATATTATAGATGAAGAAACCGAGACTCTCAGGAAGATTAACTCTCCCAGAGTCACCCAATAAAGGATTTTAATGTGGGACAGTTAGACTGCAAGGCCCACTCTTCCCCCACTGTTTCATGCTATTTCTCACAGACCAATGTCTTATTTATTTTTGAACATTTTTTACCTTTATCCTGAAATAATTTTAGACCTACAAAAAGGTTACAGAAATAGCATAAATGTTTTTATATACCCTTTACCCTACTTCCCCAAATGTTAACATCTTACATAATTATAGTACAATGGTGAAAACTAGGAAATTAAAATTTGTACAACACAATTAACTAATCTGCAGACTTTATTCACATTTCATCAATTGTCTCACTAGCGTTCTTTTTCTGGAGCAGGACCCTGTTCAAGATCCTACCTTAATGACTGTTTTAAAAATAGGGAGCTCTTTTGGGCTTCTGGGTATAGATGATAGGGTTTAGGATCAGCTACCTCAAAATATGACACCTTGGCTCAGGATCAGCTACCCCAAGATATGACACCTTAAGACACCTTAAGCAGAAGGAGTTTGAGAAAATGGCAGAAGCAGAAAGGACACTCTGACCTCCTCAACCCTTGTCCCTTGAAAATAGGAGATAAATCTCTCTGTGAAAAGAGAAAGGGAGACATTCTTATCTCCAGAGATGGGGAATTTAGGGTCAAGAAGCCTGTATAAACAGACTTTGCTACTTCTTCACCATTTACTACCCATAACCCTAACCCCTTTGTCTTGTCAATGCTTCACAAATTTATTGTTTGTCTACAAAATATAACAGCTTTCTACTCTGATCATTTCTTTGGGTGGCCATTCTCTTGTGAGGGCTCCTATGTACATGTAACAATTCCATAAAATTTATGTGCTTTTCTTCTGTTACTATGCCTTATGTCAGTTTAATTCTTAGGCCAAGCCAGAGACCCCAAGAAGGGAGAAGAAGATTTCCTTCTTTACACAAGGCAACATGCAGCCTCCAGGGGTCTGGATGATAAACTTCCTTTTAAAATAATAAAAAAAAGTTTTAAATTACAGTTGACATACAATATTATGTTAGTTTCAAATATATAACATAGTTAGACATTTATATAATGTGCAAAGTGATCACCCTAATAAGTCTATTTCCATCTGACGCTATACATAGTTATTCTAATATTACTGACTATATTCCCTATGCTGTACTTACATCTCAGTGACTGTTTTTATAACTGACAATTTGTACTAATTAATCCCTTCCCCTTTTCACCCATTTTCTAACCTTCTTCCCATTTGGCAACCATCAAAACCACATGATTAACTTCTGAATAAGGTTCATAGTGTATTCCTCCCTCACAGGGTGGCTGGAATTACCTCACAAAGCTCTGCTAGGGTCATACCAAGATAGCAAGAACTGGTGCCAGGGCCTGCAGGCACAGTGGGATCCAGGAGGCAGAAATCTGTGGTGAGTAGGTAGCAGGTGAATAAAGAGAACCTATAGAGAAGCACGAAGAATAGTTGATGGCAGGTTAGATAGTTGGAACCCAAGGTAAGTAAGCAGAATGTACCACACCCTGTTCCATGCCCCTGATTCCTTATATTCCAGTTCAGATATTATGTTCTTCATAAGCCTTTCCCCATTCCCACAAACGGCACTCCTCTGTCCAACACACCAGCTCTTATTGCATAGTATTGTAAAGATCTGTTCTGGGGGATTTCTTCCTTGCTAGGTGTGAAGGTGGGTATTTAGAAATTATGCTTGTCTGAATCACCAAAGAACTAAATGGGAGTAGAAAATGACCTGACCTGGGAGTGGATTGGGCAGCCATACAGAGATATTTTCTTGGCTGGTCCTTTGGTCAAATTGTGGGCAGGGCCTTGGAAGAAAAAGGTTCAGATCTCAGTCTCTGTTTAAATACAGGCAGTCATTTCCTGGGAAAGCTTGTGTTGGTGAAGGCTCCTGAGGGGCAGCGAGTGATCCTGAGCCTGGCACCCTGGAAGGTGCAGTGGATAAGAGGTTTCTGAGGCTGCAGAGATGAGAGTTGGATTCTGGAGAAACCATCTGCTGCTGCTAGCTGTCCTGGTCTTGGTGGCCAAATTGGGTCACTTTCATAGGTGGGGAGGCTTCCAGGAGAAGTCAACGAGCAAGAAAAACATGAATTCAACACTCGAATTCTTCATTGAAAACTACAATAACGTGAGCAATGACACCTACTTATTTCGAGTAGACAAGCTACTTCAAAGTCATATGCAGGTTTGTGCCTCAGTTTCTCCGGATGTTGGCATTCTTGCCTATCCAGACATGCAGATATATGGTGGGGCTTCCACAGAGTACCAAACAATCTTTTCATCAAGTTGGAAATGGCTTCACTTGGAATGGGCAAGGTCTAGAGTGGTTCAGAACCTAGCATTAGCCACACTTCCAAAATGGACTGGAATGAATCCCTCACTGTCAGTCTTAGTCTGAAGCACAAATGTCCCCTGAGGTTCTCAACTATTATCCCTTGGGAAGAAGTATCTTTCATTCTGAAATGAGGTCCTACAGGAGTAAAAGCAAATGAGGATAACTTTGCTTTCTTTGATGGCCTCATTTGGCAAAATATAAATGTTCTCTGCAGGTTCCCCTCAACATTAACATTTCAATGTCCAGGGTTATAAAATCTAAGTCTGGACTTTCTAGCTGTGTTCTGCAGAAACCTGGAATTACACAGAGGGTTTTTTGTTTGTTTGTTTTTTGCCAGGAGAGCAGGGAGAATGAGGACTATGCTTCGAGCAGATATAGTTTTATGTATAAAGTTTTCTGATATCAGTTGAAGGGTGATAAATGAAAGAAAAGTTTTTTGAAAACCCCTTATGTTGGTATAACCTCCTCTTAAGTTCAGATAGTAAAATTAAACAAAAAATTTAACCTCCATAGCAGAAAATCTTTAAGAAAGGTTTTACCAAGTCAAAAAATGCCTGTCAGAAAACCAGTCTTGGGACATGAAGTGCAAATCACTAGCAGATGGCTAGGTGTTAAAGACATATATGTCCATTGTCTTGGAGTTTACAAGCATTTTTATGTATCAAGTAGCGGGTAGGGAAAAGAAAGATGTAAGCTGTCTTAAAGAATTTACATTAGCTATAGATAAAGGGGTGGTAGAAAATGAATCAAGGCCAGCTCTGGGATAGGCACAGAGTCTGCAAAAAGAAATGTCTGCTCCTGTGGATTGGCCGTCGGCAGCAGTCCCTAAAATCCTCATGTAAACAAGAAGCAGAGGCTCCTAGAGTCCAATGGGGCCTGGCTAGAATAATCTGCGAAAATAGCCACCTAGAAATTAATCCGAAATTCCAACAGATATAGAAGGAATGTGAGCAGTCTTGTTAGTTGGCCCATAACCATTAACAGACTAACAGTTCTATCTCTTTTTCTCACTTTCTTTCTCTCACTATCTCTTTCTCTCTTTAATTTTTTCCTTGTCAGTAAACTATGTAAGGTAAGGCAGAGGCAATACTACATCTTACTTCAATTAACTGTATTAAAAAAAATAATCGACTAGGAGAAAAGGGCTCTGATCGGAGAGGGTCAGCGGGAACAGGAGAAACCAGGCAGGGCATGGGGCAGAGAGGGGCAGGTAGTGTTAATGTGACACAAATGGGTCTCACTTGGCAGCGTATTCCTATCTCAGTAACACACATTTGCCGGTGCTAGTCAGGGCCAAGAACATTGAGTAACTTAGCCACAAGGTGGCGGCCCTCGACCAAAGTTCTTGCAGAAGTTTGTGTTTTCCCCATCAGTCCTCTCAAAGATAAACCCGAGAATCTGAGGAGTCTTGTCTTGTGGAATCAATCCATTGCCATTAACAGTTAATTCTGAAAGAATTGTGAGCAAACTTTTGATGTCATTCAAATGGATGAATTGACAAGAGTGAGTGTGCCCCTTTGGTAGCTGGGTGACCTGGGGCAAGGATCCCTGGGTATCCCTACATATGTTACCACAGGATTGTGTTCATCCTAATATCTCACAAAGGGATGTAGGAGGTGGGCACCTTCTGGGTTTAACAACCATATCTTCCTAATTGTGGGATCTTGGTCAAGTGCCACCCATACTCTGCAGGCCTCATTTTCCTCACTGCAAAGTGGGCTGAATAAGACTGAAGCAGCACTTGTAAAAATATTTGTATCATTATGATTATTTCTATTGTTATTTAAAAGTCAAGTCTAATAATAAGAAAACACTTTGTACTAGAATGTTAGAATGGCCAGTGTTTCAGTTTCTTCATATGTACAGAGGATGCTGAAGGCCAGTGTGATAGTGCTTGGTACAAGCCCTGAAAGATACCAATGCCTGGATGGAACTGTCCTCTGATGAAGAGCTCAGGAGCCCTATCTTGAGGTCCTCTCATTGGATGCAGGGACCAGGATGGTGGTACTGCCCTCAGGCCCCCTCCCCTGCCACAGTGTACTTCTTGTGGTTTTCTAGGGGTGCTTTCCTCCCAAGGCCAGTGTGATCACTCTCTCCTTCTATGGCCACTCCAGGAAGTGCAAGCCTTCTTATTTGGTTTGGCCACTGCATTTGGACAAGGAAGCAGAAAGTTTCAGGAGCTTTTCCCCTCACCAGGTAGAACTCTAGTTCACACAGTTATTGGGGAATCCAGCCCAGTTTCCAATATAAACCATTTGTTAGTTTCACTTCTGGACATGAGGCTTACCTGCCCCCAAAGGCTTTCCCAGTCTTTTGCCCTCATGTCTTCAGACCTCGCACTTGAACATGAGTACACGAAGATATATCTCAACAACAGGAAGTAGCCATGGTGTGCGTTCTCCATGGTCTATGTATTCACCATTCAGATACACCACAGGAAGAAATTGGCACTGTTCTCCCCATTTTCTAGATGAGAAAACTGAGACTCAGGGAGGTGGAAGGACTTTGGCCAGGATGTTAGACTTGGCAGGGGTAAATCCAGAACTCAAGCACAATTCTCTTCTGACATTCTCCCAATTCCATGGCTGCTTCAGAGTAATGTTCCCAACACTTGCTAAAACATTTAATTATTTGTAATTATTAAGTTACTTTAAAATGTTTTATGCATTCAGTGAAATGCATGCTTCTCTTTAGCCCATGTAATAACTCCTTGAGCAGGCATAGTTATTATCTGTACTCTGTAAATGAGGAAACCAATGCTTCTAGGCACTTGCTCAAGGTCACAGTGTTAGTGGGTGGGAAACAAATGCTCCAAATCTGCTTGATTCCTAAGCCTGTGTTTTCAGCTCTGTTGCTGGACTGTCTCTCATTGGGTTGGTTGGGAAAGAGAGTAGGGAGGAAGGACATGGCTGAAGGGACTGGGAGAGTTGAAGAATAAGGTGTAGCCAGCTCTATGCATTCTGAGGGCCATGTGCACAGACCTGGGGGAGCTCTGGGCTGCCAGGAAGCCAAGCTCGGTGTGTTATCTCCCTCAAAGGAAACAGGTGAGACCCATCTGTGACTGCAACAGTGAAGCCAGTGTGGAGCAAAGGAATGGGCTGCACATACAGTGGGTGCTGATGAAGGACCATGGTACCAGCCTGAGGGGAGGAGGAAACCATGATTTGGTGGATGAGCCACACACAAGGACTGTGGCTCCTGGGGCTTCACTCTCCATTGAGCCTTTTCTGGAGAGAATCAGCAACTGGATGCTTTGAGTCAAAACTAACAGTGACATTGTTTCTCGATAGCTGACGTCGGGAGTGGAGTATCTGGTTACTGTGAAGATTAGTCGGACCAAGTGCAAAAGGAACAGCACAAAAAGTCACTCGTGCCCCATTCAAGGCAAGAAGAATTTAAAAAAGGTGTGTGGTGGCAGTCATCTGAGAAGGGACTCTTGATTAAGAATGAGAAAGTAAAAAATTTAAAAGTTAACATGAGTTGGACATTGACAGCTTTTTCAGCTGTGCAGATTGGGGCAGAGTGGGGCCACAGGCTTAGAGCCGCTTAGGGTGGGAGGAAGGCTCTCTCGTTGGGCAGTCCCCCACCTCAGGGCTGGCATAGGCCTGGCCCCAGGCCTCCAGATCACCTGGCCCACTCTAGGCCCTCAATGGAAACAGCATATTTTTTCCTTGGGGATCTTGTTCTGGGGTCAGCTCGCACTCTCTAGGTCCCTGAGGTTTGTCAAGTTGTCTCCTTGTCTTCTAGCCTGTGCCCCGCCTTTTTCTGGTCCTTCCTGATGGCTCCACCTACTGACAGATATGAGGGTCTCCCTGTACCTGGGTGCAGATGTAGGACTGGGGTTGGGAGGAGGGATCTCGAGGCATGTCGCTCCAGGTCTCACATGACTGGGCATGGAGAGCCCCAGGCAACATTTCTGTTCTGAGCCTGGCACCCCACTTCCCCTACCTCATGACTGTGAGCAGAACCTGCCCACTTATGTGGTTGGTGCACAGCCTCAATGATGGGTTCAGACTCCCCGGTGAGGGCCTGAGAGGCAGGAGCTTTTTGTTTGTCTTCAAAAAATATTTCCCTGAAAGCTGATTGTGGTCTTTCTCCTTTCACAGAGTTTCATTTGCAATTTTTTGATGTACACTGTGCCCTGGATGAACTATTACCAGCTTTGGAACAACTCCTGTCTGGAGGCCTAAATGAGTTTGTGCAAAGATTCTTGATGAAAACTTAGATGTTTGCACTGTGCACTTTCTGTTACAGACTTCTGGACAGACCTCATTGCCCTCAGGAGGGTCTTGCTACATACCCACTTGCACTCACATACACTCGCATTTACACTATCACACACACATTCACAGTAAACACATCCACTCACACACACACACACGAACTAACTCACACTCTTGCACCTTCACATAGTACAGTCACACATACACACAGCACACATACATCCACACTCACATAAATGCAAATATGCATTCACACACATATTCTCACACTCACTTATGTACATATTCAGTGGTCTTTAGGGCACTGGTGCGACTTGAGCAGAAGGTTGTTAACACTTTACAGGAATCTCAGCCCATATATCTGAGGCATTTCATTATTTGGGCACATCCTGACTTCTGGCCCAAGCTTGCAGGAGCTGTTTCTTCCCTATGCACATATAACTCTGTGACTGACACATGTCTTGTGTGTGTGTTAGATATCCCCAAGACCAAACCCTAGGATCAATTGATTCACTAGAAGGACTCTCAGAACTCAGCATAGAGTCACATTCACAGCTATGATTCCTTACAGTGCAAGGACACAGAACAAAATCAGCAAAGGGAAAAGGCAAATGAGAAAAAGTCCCAGCAAACCAGACACAAGCTTCCAGAATCCTCTCCCAGAGTAGTTACGCAGGACTTGCTTATGGCCACACATGCGAAATATTGTCTACTAGGGAAGCTCTTTAGAAACTCAGTGCCATGGGCTTTCACTGGAACTGGTCACATAGAAAGCCTTTGCCTAACATGCATCCAAATTTCAGACTCCCACAGAGAAAGCAGATGTTCAGCACAGATCACATTGTACAATGTAGATACAGTGAAGCCCTTTTATTATTTAAGGGGTTTTATATCAGTGTAGGGAAACTGACTCCAGCCAAAGCCAGCTTTGCAAGCAGACCTTTCCAAGGACAGCAGCCTCAGACTGACTGAGGGGACTTTTCTTCAGAGAGTTCAGGAACCTTCCATGTGCTCATTGCTGGTGGGATGAGACCTATGGTGCCTTTCTTCATGTGACTCATTGTTGAGCAGAGAAGGTATATGCTGGATCAGAAATGGGGAGTGGATATGGGTTGAGAGTGTACCATTGGACTAGTTGGTCTCCTCCCCAGGGATAAGTCCCACTAACATAGTCATACTAGAAACTTGAGAGAGGATTTCCAAAGGGCAAGAATAAACATACAAGCAAAAATCTCAAATATGCCTGAGAGGCCAGAGGGAGATAGGAGGAAGGAATGGAAGGATTAAAGGTGTTTAAATTGTTACGCTAAAAAGAGGGAAGCCAGAAGTATTTGGTTTTGCAGATCTAACATCACTGAGCACTGACTGAGTGCCTGGCACTGGCTTGCTGCCCTATTTATCTCATTTGGTCATCATAACAACCCTATTAAACCAGCAACTCTTACCTCCATGATACAAGTGAGGAGCCCTTAAAGGCAACCTCTGTCCAGATCCTAAGATCCTAGATGAGTTTGGCCTATTGGTTGGACTTTTAGGAAGTGGAATCATACAGTATATGTTGTTTTGTTACTGCTTCTTTCACTCAATATATTCCTGAATTCATGTTGTGTGTACTTATAGTTCACTTTTATTATTGTGTAGAACTCCATTGTGTAAATATACCACAATTTATTTATCCATTCTACTGATAATGGACTTTTGGATAGTTTCTAGCTATTATGAATAAACACATGTACACGTCTAAAGTTGGACATATACACATGTTTCTGTTGGGTACATACTTAAGAGTGGAATAATTGGATAATAGGATGTGTATATGTCCAAGATTGAGCTAATTTACTCAAAATCTTTTAACATTTTAAAATTTTTACTTAATTTACCTCTCTTATGTTAATTATTGACTTAAACTTTGTTTAACCTCTAAGTTCTTACTTTTATATAACTTTTATTTATGTGGCCTAATTGTTTTATTTATATATATTTTATAGTATTTTACTAAACTTTATGGCTTTGCTTTAAATTTTTTAAAAAAATGTTAACTTTTTTTATATTTAATTAGAGTTGACATTTAATATTATTTATAATAGTTTCAGGTGTACAGCATAGTAGTTACACATTTATATAATTTACTAAGTGATCTCCCCTATTACTTTGGTACTCACTTGGCACTATACATGGCTATTACAATATTATTGACTATATTCCATATGCTGTACTTCACATTCCTGTGACTATTTGGTAACTACTAATTTGTAATTTTTAATCCCTTTACCTTTCTCACCCAGGCCTCCAAGCTCCCTCCCATCTGGCAATCACTAGTTTGTTCTCTGTATATATGAGTCTGTTTCTGTTTTGTTCGTTCAATTATTTTGTTCTTTAGATTCCACATACAAGTGAAATCATATGGTATTTGTCTTTCTCTATGGGACTTTTTCACTTAGCATAATACCCTCTAGGTCCATCCATGTCATTGCAAATCGTAAGATTTAATTTTTTTTTTGTGGCTGAGAAATATTCCATTGTGTATAAGTATCACATCTTCTTTATCCAATTGTCTATCGATAAGCACTTAGATTGCTTCCATATCTTGGCTATTGTAAATAAAGCTGCAATGAACATAGGGAGGCATATATCTTTTAGAATTAGTATTTTGAACTTTGCATAAATACCCAGAAATGCAATTGCTGTGTTGTAAGGTAGTTCTATTTTTGATATTTTCAGGAACTTCCAAACTGTTTTCCATAGTGGCTGTACCAATTTATAATTTCACCAACAGTGCACAAGAGTTCTCTTTTCTTCACATCCTCGTCAGCATGTTGTTTTTGATTTACTGATGATAGCCCGATGTGAGGTGATATTTCATTGTGGTTTTAATTTGCATTTCTTTGATGATTAGTGACATTGAATATCTTTTCATATGTCTATTGGCCATCTCTGTATCTTCTTT
Source organism: Pteropus medius (assembly GCF_902729225.1). NCBI lineage: Eukaryota > Metazoa > Chordata > Mammalia > Chiroptera > Pteropodidae > Pteropus > Pteropus medius. The sequence continues at coordinate 2,682,759 of NW_024351546.1, forward strand.
GGAGAAATGCCTATCCAGGTCTTCTACTCATTTTTGAATTGGATTGTTGGTTGTTTTTTTTTTCTGGTTTTGAGCTGTATGAATTCTTAACAGATTTTGGATATTAACCCCTTATCAGATGTATCATTCAGTAGGTTGTCTTTACATTTTGCTGATGGTTTCTTTTGCTGTGTAAAACCCTTTTAGTTTGATGTAGTCCCATTTGCTTATTTTTTCTTTTGTTTCCCTTGTCCGAGGAGATATATCAGAAAAAATTTTACCAAGAACAATATCAGAGAATTTACTGCCTGTTTTCTTTTGAGAGTTTTACAGTTTCAGGTCTTATATTTAAGTCTTTAATTCATTTTGAGTTTATTCTTGTATATGGTGTAAGAAGGTGGTCCAGTTTTATTTTTTTGCATGTATTTGTCCAGTTTTCCCAATACTATTCATTGAGTAGATTGTCTCTACCCCACTGTATATTCTTGCCTGCTTTGTCATAGATTAAATGACCTTACAGGTGTGGGTTTATTTCAGGGCTTTCTATTCTCTTACATTGATCTATATGTCTGTTTTTGTGCCAGTTTTTGTGTCTGTTTTTGATTACTACAGCCTTGTAGTATAGTTTGATATCAGGTAATGTAATATCTCCAACTTTGTTCTTCTTTCTCAATATTGCCATGGCTATTTGGAATATTTCATGGTTCTATTTAAATTTTTGAATTATTTGTTCTAGTTCTGTGAAAAATGCCATCGGTATTTTGATAGGGATTGCAATGAACTTAAGATTGCTTTGGGTAGTATGGACATTTTAAAGATGTTAATTCTTTCTATGCATGAGTATGAAATGTGCTTCCATTTATTTATCTTCTTCAATTTCTTTCTTCAGTGATATAACTTTCTGAATACAAGTCTTTTACCTCCTTGGTTAAATTTGTTCATAGGTATTTTTTTGATGCAATTATAAATGGGATTGTTTTCTTAATTTCTCTTTCTGATAGTTCATTTTTGGTGTATAAAAATGCAACTGATTTCTAAATGTTAGTTTTGTATTTTCCTACTTTACTGAATTCATTTATCAGTTTTAATAATTTTTTGGTGGAATCTTTAGGGTTCTTGATATACTTCATGTCATGTGCAAATAATGACAGTTTTACTTCTTCTTTTCCAATTTGGATGTTTTTTATTTCTTTTTCTAGTCTGATTGCTGTGGCTAAGATTTCCAGTACTATGTTGAATAAAAATGGTGAAAGTGGACAGCATTGTCTTTCTTCTGATCTTAAAGAAAATGCGTTTAGCTTTTCCTTGTTGAGCATGATGTTGGCTGTGGATTTGTCATATATGGCCTTTATTGTGTTGAGGTATGTTTCTTCTGTTTCTGCTTTGCTGAGAGTTTTAATCATAATTTGATGCTGGATCTCTTTGAATGCTTTTCCTGCATCTATTGATATGATCATGTGATTTTTATCTTTCATTTTGTTTATGTGGTTTATCACAACAATCGATTTGTGAATATTGAATCAACCTTGCATCCCAGGAATAAATCCCACTTGATCATGGTACATAATCTTTTAAAAGTATTGCTGAATTCGTTTTGATGATATTTTGAAGATTTTTGCATCTCTGTTCATCAAGGCTATTGGCCTATAGTTTTCTTTTTTCTTAATGTCTTTGTCTGGTTTTGGAATGAGGGTAATGGTGCCCTTGTAAAAAGAGTTAGGAAGTCTTCCCACCTTTTGAATTTTTTGAAATAGTTTAAGAAGAATAGGTATAAGTTCTTCTTTGAATGTTTGATAAAATTCACCCATGAAGTCATCCAGTCCAGAACTTTTGTTTTTGGGGAGTTTTTTGATGACTGATTCGGTTTCATTGGTGGTAATTGGTCGGTTCAGATTTTCTGTTTCTTCTTGACTTAGTCTTGGGAGATATATATATATTTCTAGGAATGCATCCATTTCTTCCAGATTGTCCAACTTATTGGCATATAATTGCTTGTGGTATTTTATAATCATCTGTATTTCTGTGGAGTCCATAGTCACTCCTCTTCCATTTCCAATTTTATTTGGGTCCTTTCTCTTTTTTTCTTGATGCATATGGTTAAAAGTTTCTTTTATTTATTTATTTATTTGTTTGTTTGTTTGTTTGTTTATTAAGTTAATTGGGGTAACATTGGTTAATACAATTATATAATTTTTGGGTGTCCATTATAATTTGACATCTATATATTTTATTGTGTGATTACCACCCAGAGTCCCGTTTCCTTCAGCTACCATATATTTGATCCCCTTTACTCAATTCATCCTCCCCCGATTCCCTTATATTTGACCCCTTTACTCTGTCTACTTCTTCCCTTCTCCCCCACTCCCTACTCTCTGGTAACCACTAGTCCATTGTCCATGTCCCTGAGTCTCTGTTTGCCCTGTTCATTTGTTGCTTTTAGGTTTATATGCCACATATAAGCGATATCATGTGATTTTCAACTTTTTCTGTCTGGCTTATTTCGCTTAGCGTGATTATCTTGAGGTCCATCCATGTTGTTACAAATGGCAGTATTTCATCTCTTCTTATGGCTGAGTAATATTCCATTGCATATATGTGCCACAACTTCTTTAACCAATCATCTGTCGTAGGACACTTCGGTTGCTACCATGTCCTGGCCACTGTGAATAATGCTGCTATGAACATTGGTGTGCAAATATCTTTTTGGATATGGGTTTTCAAGTCTTTGAGGTAAATACCAAGTAGAGGGATTGCTGGATCATATGGTAGATCAATTCTTAGTTTTTTTGAGGAACCTCCATACTGCTTTCCACAGTGGCTGTATCAATTTGCAGTTCCACCAGCAGTGTATGAGGGCTCCTTTCTCTCTGCATCCTCTCCAACATTTGGTATTACTTGTCCTGTTGATTATAGCTATTCTAACAGGTGTGAGATATTATCTCATTATGGTTTTGATTTGCATTTCCCTAGTAGCTAGTGATGTTGAGCATCTTTTCAAATATTTGTTGGCAATTTGTATGTCCTCTAGGGAGAAGTGTCTGTTCAGGTCCTGTGCTCATTTTTTGATTGGATCATTTGTTTTTTTGTTGTTATTGAGTCGTATGAGTTCTTTGTATATTTTAGATATTAGGCCCTTATTGGAGGTGTTGCTTGCAAATATATTTTCCCATTAGGATGGTTGTCTCTTTACCTTGTGATGATTTCTTTTGCTGAGCAGAAGCTTTTTAGTTTGATATGGTCCCATTCATTTATTTTAGCGTTTACTTCCTTTGCCTTTGAGGTCAAATTCATAAGATCTCCTTTAAGTCCTAGGTCCTTGAGTTTCGTTCCTATGTTTTCTTCTATGCATTTTATCATTTGAGGTCTTATATTCAGGTCCTTAATCCATTTTGAGTTAATTTTGGTGTGTGGTGATGGACAATAGTTTAGCATCATTTTTTTTTTTTTTTTTTGCAGGTGGCCTTCCAGTTTTCCCATCACCATTTATTGAAGAGGCTTTCCTTTCTCCACTGTATGTTTTTGGCTTTTTTGTCGAAAATTATTTGCCCATATAAATATGAGTTTACTCCTGGACTCTCAATTCTGTTCCACTGGTCCGTGTGTCTGTTTTGCTGCCAATGCCATGCCATTAAGATTACTGTCACTTTGTAGAATAATTTGAAGTTGGGCAGAGTGATGCCTCCAGCCTCGTTTTTTTTTTTTTTTTTTTTCGATGGCTTTGACAATTTGGGGTCTTTTGTGCTTCCACACAAATCTGACAATTTTTCATTCTATTTCTTTAAAAAATGCCGATGGGATTTCGATGGGTATTGCATTAAATCTGTATAATACTTTAGGTAATAAGGTCATTTTAACTATGTTGATTCTGCCAATCTAAGAACATGGAATATATTTCCATTTCTCTGTATCTTCTTCGATTTCTTTTAATAGGGTCTTGTAGTTTTCATTATAAAGGTCCTTCACATGTTTCATTAAATTTATTCCTAGGTATTTTATTCTTTTGTTGCAATTGCAAAAGGAATTATTTTTTCCATTTCTTTTTCTGACACTTCATTATTAGAGTGTAGCAATGCTATGGATTTTTGAACATTGATTTTGTATCCTGAGACTTTACTGTATTTGCTTATTGTTTCTAGTAGTGTTCTTGTGGAGTCTTTAGGATTTTCTATATAGAGAATCATGTCATTCACAAATAGTTATAGTTTGACTTCTTCGTTTCCTATTTGGATGCCTTTTATATCTTTCTCTTGTCTGATTGTACTTGCTAGGACCTACAATGTTATATTGAATAAGAGTGGTGATAGTAGACAAACTTGCCTTGTTCCTGATTTTAGAGGGAAGGTTTTTAGTTTTTCATCATTTAAGTATAATGTTGGCTGAGGATTTGTCATATATGGCCTTTATTGTTTAAGGTTCTTTCTTTCTATACCGATTTTATTAAGTATTTTGATCATAAATGGATGCTGTATCTTGTCGAAGGCTTTTCCTGCATCTATTGATATGATCATATGATTAATTTTTTTAAAATTTGTTTATGTGGTGTATCACATGAATCAATTTGCATATGTTGAACCATCCCTGTGCCCCTTGGATGAAGCTGACTTGATCATGGTATATAATCTTTTTAATATGTTGCTGTATTCAGTTCGCTAGTATCTTATTTAGGATTTTGCATCTATGTTCATGAAAGATATTGGTCTGTAGTTTTCCTTTTTGTGTGTTACCTTTACCAGGTTTGGTATCAGAGTAATATTGGCCTCATAAAATGAGTTGGGAAGTATCGCCTCCTCTTTGATATTTTGGAAAAGTTTGAGGAGAATAGGTATTCAATCTTCTTGGAATGTTTGGTAGAATTCACTGGTGAAGACTTCTGGTCTTGGACTTTTACTTTTTGGTAGTTTTTTGATGATTGTTTCAATTTCCATACTGCTGATTGGTTTATTTAGATTTTCCAATCTTCTTGATTCAGTCTAGGAAGGTTATATTTTTTAAGTACTGGTGCATTTCTTCTATGTTATTAAATTTGTTATTATATACTTTTTCATAGTATTCTTGTGTTATCCTTTGTATTCTGTGATCAGTTGTAATTTTCCCTCTTTCATCTCTGATTTTGTTTGTTTGTGTCCTTTCTTTTTTTTCTTTAGTGAGTCCAACCAGGAGTTTGTTAATTTTATTAACCTTCTCAAAGAATCAGCTCCTTGTTATATTTATTTTTTCTATTTTTTTTAAATTTTCAATTTCATTTATTTCTGCTCTAATTTTTTGACAATTTCTATTCTTCTGCTGACTTTAGGCCTCATTTGTTATCCTTTTCTAGTTTTTTAAGATGAAGCATTACATTGTTTATTTGGGCTCATTCTTGTTTTTGGAGATAGACCTGTAATGATAGGAACTTTCCTTTAATGATCGCTTTTGCCGTGTCCCAAAAGTTTTGATATGTTGTACTATCATTATCATTTGTTTCTATGTATGTCTTGATCTTTCTTTTTATTTCTTCCCTGACCCAGTTATTCTTTAGTAGCATGTTGTTTAATCTTCATGTATTTGTGGTTCTTCCTGATTTCTTTTTGCAGTTGATCCCTAGTAAAAAGCATTATGAGCAGAGAATATGGTTGGTATGATTTCAACTCTCTTATATTTGTTGAGGCTATCTCTGTGTCCCAGTATGTGGTCGATTCTTAAGAATGTTCCATGTGCACTAGAGAAGAATGTTAAAGCAACTGTTTGGGAATGGAAGGCTCTGTAAATGTCAATTATGTCCAGTTGGTCTAATGTGTCATTTAAGGATGTTATTTCCTTATTGATTTTCTGTCAGATGATCTGTCCACATCCGACAGTGGGTTATTTAGGTCCCCTACTATGATAGTGTTTCAGTCTGTTTCTCCCTTTAGTCCTGTTAGTATTTGCTTTATTTATTTTGGGGCTCCCTTTTGGGAGCATAGATATTAATAAGTGTTATGTCTTCTTGTTGCATAATTCCCTTTATCATTATGAAGTGTCCTTCAGTATCTTTCTTTACCTTTTTTATTTTGAAGTCTATTTGGTCCATAATTAGTACTGCTACTCTCGCTTTTCTCTGAATGCCATTTGCTTGAAATATCATTTTTTGCCCTTTCACTTTGAGCCTATATTTGTCTCTGGAGTTGAAATGTGTCTCCTGGAGGCAGCATATGGTTGGGTTTTGTTTTTGGATCCACTCTGCAACTCTGTGCCTTTTTATTGGTGAGTTCAGTCCAATTTCATTTAGGGTGATTATTGAAATATGAGGACTTCTTATAGCCATTTTATCTTTTGCTTTCTGGTAGCTTGGTGTTTCCATTGCTTCCTTGTCCTTCTGTTTTTGTTTTCTTGATTTTGGTTGGTTTTGTGGGTTTTGCCTCTCTTTCTTCTTGTTTTATGTTACATACTTCGGTTCTGAATCTTTGATGTGTGGTTACCATTACAAATATGTAAAGGATAGTTTTATATATATAGTTATTCATTCTTCTGCGCGTGCCTTATCTCCATTCCCCTTTGTGAATTTGGATCTTTGAATCCTCCCCATTTCAGTCACTTTTATCTCAATTTTTATCAGTCATTTTTATCTCAACATTCATTGCTATCTTGTCATAGCAATTCTCTTATTATTTAAGCTTATAGTGCCTTTGTCTTAGTAAGGGTTACACTCTTCTGTTTCTATTTGCCTGATAGTCACTTTACTCCTAATTATGTATTTTTTTTGTTTTGATTTGTTATTTTGTTTTGAGTGAGCTGACTCCTTTCAGTATTTCCTGTAGTGCAGGACTCATAGTGGAGAATATCCTCAATTTTTGTACGTCTGGCAAGGTCTTAATTTCTCCTTCATATCTAAAGGGGAGCTTAGCTGGAGATATTATTCTAGGCTGGTAATTCCTTTCACTTAATAGTTTAAATATTTGATTTCATTCCTTTCTGGCTTGTAAGGACTGTGCTGAGACGTCCAATGATAATCTAATGGGTTTTCCTTTATATGCTATCATATTCTTTTCCATGTCTGCCCTGAGAATTCTGTCTTTGTCGTTGATTTTTGATAACTTTAATACTATGTGTCTTAGTGAAGACCTTTTTGAGTTGAGATAATTGGGTGTCGTGTTGAGTTTTTGAAGTCTAAGCTCCAGCTCATTCCTTAGATTTGGAAATTCTTGTGCACTATTTGTCTGAAAATGCTTTGTAGTGCCTGCTCCTTTTTCTTGCCTTTGGTAATGCCCATTATTCTTATGTTTTCTCTCCTGATGGTATCAGCTAGTTCTTGAATTTCTCTTTCATTATTTTTTATTTTTTGGTTTCTCTCTTCTTCATTCTGTTGTATTTCTAGATTTCTGTCTTCAATATCACTGATCCTTTCCTCCATTTGGTCTACTCAATTTCCCAAGTTTGCTATTTCAGTTTTCAACTCTTACAGCGTGTTCTTCATCTCCAAAAATTCTATTTGGTTCCTTTGGAGGGTTTCAATCTCCTTGCTCTGCTCATCTAGTTGTTTTTTCAATTCTTGAAATTGTCGATTTGAGTTGTGTTGGATCTCATTGAGTTTTTTCAGAAGTGCCATCCTGAATTCTATTATTTAAATTGCATATTTCTATGTCTGTAAGCTTATTTTCTGGATATTTTTCTCTTTCTTTCTGAGATGCCTTGTCACCTTGGTTGTTCATGGTGTTTAACGGACTATTTCTGTGCCCGGGTATTAATGGAAGTGTATTCTGTTGTTTTTCTACAAAGAAGATTTATTGTATAAACATCTCTCTTTGGCCTGCTATAAAAAAGACACTTTTGTTTTGGTTTTCAGTAGGCGGCATCTAAGCCTCTTGGATCCCTGCTTTATATAAAGCCTAAATGTCTTTTTTATTTTATTGTAGATATTTAAGCACACTTGCTACTCTCAGTTTCAGTCCCTGTCAGTGTTAGCAACAGTTTGGGTAGCGTTTGCTCAGATTCCCTTGGGGCTCCACGGTGCTCGGTCTCGGATCGTATGGGGAGAGGGGCTCCTGGTTTGGGAGTTGGGGGCTGAGGCTCAGCCTCGGTTTTGCAACCTAGGCCAGTAAAAATCAACTGTTGTTTCTCTGTGGTCCCGTCTTACTTCTCTGCTTTCTGCCCCGATGACTGGGCCCTGCTGCCGGCTGCTAGAAGTTCCGGCACTTCCAGGCAGGCTGATTGGGGAAGTTGCCACACCTTCGCTCCTCCTCCTCCTCCTGCAAGGAGCGCCAGAGGCTGCTAGAGGCAGCTTATTTCTCTGAGTCCACTGCCTGACACCCGGTGTTTTGACCTGTGGTAGCTCTTGTGCACAGATCCCACGCTCAGACATGCTGGTGTGCAGTTTTGGTGATTTTGTTGAGTTTTAGGTGTTCAGCTTATTGTTGTTTCAGGGGGAGAGATCTGAGGGTATCTCTCACTCTGCCATGTTTCCTCGCCATCTCCTGGTTAAAAGTTTTCAATCAAATTTGTTTATCCTTTCAAAGAACCAACTCTTGGTTTTATTGATCTTTTGTATTGTTTTTCTAGACTCTATTTTGTTTATTTCCAAGGAAACAAAATATGTTTATCTGATCTTTATTATTTCCTTCTTTCTTCTCACTTTGTGCTTTGTTTGCTGTTCTTTTTCTAGTTCATTTAAGTGTAAGGTTAGATTGTTCCTTTTATTTTTTTTTTTCTTTCTTCGGGTGGGTCTGTATTGCTATGAATTTCCCTCTATGAATTTTAGCTGTGTCCCATAGATTTTGAGTCTTTGTGTTTTCATTTCTATTTGTCTCAAGGTATCTTTTGATTTCTTCCTTGATCTCATTGTTAACCCATTTATTGTTTAGTAGCATGTTGTTTAGCTTCCATGTGTTTGTGCACTTCTCAGTTTTTTTTCTGTAATTGATTTCTCGTTTCAGACATTGTGGTCAGAAAAGTTGCTTGATATGATTTTATTCTTTTAAAATTTATTGAGACTTGTTTTGTGGACTAACATGTCCTCTATCCTGGAAAATGTTTCATGTGCTCTTGAGAATAATGAGTATCTATGCTTTGGGGTGATATATTCTGAAAATATCAATTAAATCCACCTGGTCTAGTGTGTCATTTAAAGCTCTGTTTCCTTGTTGAATTTTTGTCTGGAAGATCTATCCATTGGTGGCAATGAGATGTTAAAGTCCCCTACTATGACTGTTTTACTGTTGATCTTTCCCTTTATATTGGTCAATATTTGCTTTATATATTTAGATGTTCCTATGTTGGTTGCATAAATGTTTATTATGATTATGTATTATGTAATATCCTTCTTCGTCTTTTATTATAGTCTTAGTTTTAAAGTATTTTGTCTAATACAAGTATTGTTACCCCAGCTTTTTTTTTTTTACATTTCTATTTGTGTGAAATATCTTTTTCCATCCCTTTACTTTCAGTCTCTGTGTACCTTTGGATCTGAAGTGGGTCATCTCTATCATATGTGTGGGTCTTATTTTCTTATCCATTCATCTACTTTATGTCTTTTGATTAGAGCATTTATTCCATTTACATTTAAAGTGATTATTGATAGGTACATAGTTATTGCCATTTTATTATTTATATTTATGTACCCCCTTCTTCTTCTTAAAGAAGTCCCTTTAACATTTCTTATAATATTGGCTTGATAGTGATGAATTCCTTTAGCTTTTTCCTGTCTGGGAAGCTCTTTATCTCACTTTCATTTTTAATTGTTAGCCTTTCTAGGTAGATTAGTCTTGGTCGTAGGTCCTTGTTTTTCATCACTTTGAATATTTTGTATCAGTCCCTTCTGGCCTGAAAAGCTTCTGTTGAAAAATCTGCTGATAGTCTTGTGAGAGATTTCTTATAAATAACTAGTTATCTTTCTCTTGCTGCTTTTCAGATTCTTTCTGTGTCTTTAACGTTTGCCATTTTAATTATGATATGCCTTTGTGTGGGCCTCTTTGGGGTCCTCTCGTTTGGGACTTTGTGCTCCCTGGACTTGTATGACTATTTCCTTTGCCAGGTTAGGGAAAATTTCTGTCATTATTTCTTCAATTAGATTCTCTATACCTTGCTTTCTCTCTTCTTTTTCTGATCCCATTATGGTGCGAATGTTGTTACTCTTAATGCTGTCCCAGAGGATCTTTAAAATTTCCTCATTTATTTGATTCTTTTCTTTTTGCTGTTCCGATTGATTGTTTTCTGCTACCTTATCTTACAAATCTGTGATTCGATTCTCTGCTTCAGCTAATGTACTGTTGATTCCATCTACTATATTCTTTATTTCAGTTAATGTATTCTTTATTTCTGACTGGTTTTTTTATGTGGTTTCTCTGTGCTTACCATCTCTTTGTTGAAGTTCTCACTGAGATCATCTATTCTCCTGAGTTCATTGAGCATCCTTATAACCAGTGTTCTGAACTCTGTACCTGGTAAGTTGCTTGCTTCCATTTTCTTAGCACTTTTTCTGGAATTTTCTCTCGTTCTTCGGTTGGGACATATTTCTTTGTTTTAACATTTTGACTACCTCTCTGTGTGTTTGTTTCTATGTATTAGATAGATTTGCTATGTCTCCTATTCTTGGCTGGATGGCCTTATGTAGTAAGTGCCTTGTGTGGCCCAGTGGTGCAATCTCTTTGATCGCTCATGCGGGGTGCTCCAGTAGTGTCCCTAATGTGGGTTGTGTGTGCTCTCCTATTGTCATTAGGCTTTGATTGCTGTTGTCATGTCAGTGGGTGGGATTGCCTCTCAGGTTTACAGGCAGTGAGGATTGGCCATGCCCACAGTGTATAAGATGCTATATGGGGGCTCAACCCATGGAGTGGGATCTGCCTCAGAGAGCTCATATACCTTTTGAGAACACCCTTAGGTGCTAATCAGGTGGTGCTCCATTGTGGTCTGACCCCAGCTTCTGGATGTGTTGATTCTGGGGCTCCTTGGGAGGGGCTCCCATGCAGGCGAAGGTCAGCCATTGCTCGTGAACTGCCCAGGGCTACCTGGTAGAAACAACAAAGTGATCTGCAATTAGTCTCTTCCTGTGCTAGACCTAGAGGCACGTGGGAAAGTCCGTGCTGTAAACCAAGGTCAGCTCCCACAAGTGCTGGGCCTATGGCTCTTATCTGAAGGCTCGGGGCACCTTAAGGCCTAAAGTTGCATGTCAGCTGCCTGTAAGTTTCTGCACCTGAGCATGCCTCAGGCGGTACATGAGTTTGGTCAGATGGGGTCCCAGGAAGTCACGAAGTTGTGGCTGGTCGTGTTCTCCAAGTTAATGCAAATTCAGATTTCATGCCAGTGTTGAGCCTGTGGCCATTCATAACAGTCTCAGACCACCAGCTCCCTCCTTAGGCCTGTAGATCCCCAAGATTTGTTTAAGAAATACTGAAGATCAGGTCAAGACTGGTTGCCTGCCACCAGAGCCCTGCTAATTGTTGTTGAAAGAGCCTCATGCTGAGAGGGCAGGGTGGGGCTGGTTGCCTAATCATGAAAATGCCTCCAGCAATTTCCTTTATATATCTCAGACTTGGAACGAGATGCTGATAACCTGGAAATGTTAACTGCTATGTACAGATAAAAATTCCTCAATAAAAGCTTGCTCTCTCTAGGCAAAGGGGCAAGGAAAGAGACAGCTCAATAAGGACAGAAAACATTTAGGCAACAATGCTGTGCTTCAGCCAAACACCACAAGAAAAAACGAAGCTCCAGCAAAAATTGTAGGGAGCCTAGACTTTCATCCTCTTGAGGCTATAATGAGGAGCTCAATACCTACTTTGAGATGGTGTCAGAGAAGGCCAAGTATGGAGTTAGGACTTTCATCCCCATTGGGTGGCAACAAGCCCCCACTCCCTGTGATGATAGTAAGGACCCATGGAAAGCCTGGACTTCTATATATCTCTACTGAAGAAGTATCAGAGGACACATGCAATGATGATCTCTCTCAACCAGAGTGGTATCAGCAGGTGTCTAATGGGGAGCTTGAACTACCCCCCCCACCCCCATCCAGCTGTGATGAGGAGTCCTCTCCCCATCTCTGTCAACAGAGGCCAGCTGGGGAAACTGGGCTCCCGTCCTCACCTAGCACTAAAAAGGTGGTGCCCTGTTTCTCCATCAGGGCACTGTCAGAGGAGACCTGCTAAAAGAGATATAAATAAGACCCAGAGTCCCAATACGAAAACATCCAGGTTTTAATAGAAAATCACTTGTCCTACTAAGAATCAGAAAAATTGCAGCTTAATTGAAATAAGACAATAAACATATTAACATAGAGATGAAACAAATGTTAAAATCATTTCATAGGAATTTTAAGGCAGTCATTATAAAACTGCTGCAATGAGCAATTATAAACATGCTTCAAATGGTCAAATAGAAAGTCTATGCAAAGATATAGAAAATCTCAACACAGAGAAGATATAAAGAAAAAACACAAATGGAAATTTTAGAGATGAAAAATACAATAACTAAAATACGAAGCTCAATGGATGGGCTCACCAGAGGAATGTAGGGAATATAGGAAAGAATCAATGAACTGGAAGAGAAAACAATAGAAACAGAGAATCTGAACAACAGAGAGAAAGTTGACTGAATAGAAATGAACAGAGCCTTACAGAAGATTTAACATATTGGGGTCCCAGGAGGAGAGTAGAGAGAGAGAGGCTGAAATACTAAATATACAATACCTGAGAACTCCTCAAATTTGGCAAAATACCTAAACCTATAGATTCAAAAAAACTGAGTGAATCCTAAAGAGGATAAACCCAAAGAAACCCACACCAATACACATGAAAGTCAAACTTTTGAAAGTTAAAAACAAAGTAAAAATTTTGAAAGCAGTGAAAGAGAAAACATACCTTACTTTTAGAGAAAACAATTTGAACGACAGCTGTTTTCTCATCATAAGCCATGGAGGCCAGAATTTATGCAACGTTTTTAGGTGCTGAAGGGAGAAAAAAGTTTCAAAATTTAATCATATAATCACCAAAAATATTACTCAGGAATGAAAGAGAAAATCAAGTCATTCTGAGATGAAAAGAAACTAAGAGAATTTGCACCAGAAAACTTACTCTAAAAAATAACTAAAAGAAGTTCTCTAAATAGAAAGAAAATTATAAAAGAAGGAATCTTGGAACATCAGAAATAAAGAACATAAAAAGTAAAAATACAATAGGCTTTTGTTATCTTGAGTTTTCTAAATTATGTTTTATGGTCAAAGCAAAAATTATACATACCATTGTCTGATGTGGTCCTCAATATATTTAGAAGAAATATTAAAGACACCTGTATATGAAGAATGATAAAGGGATGTAAATGTTGATAAACTTTCTACAGTTCATTCAAAGTGGTAAAATATCAGCATGAGTAGCCTGATAAGTTATGCATCTATAATGTAATATTTAGAGCACCACTAAAAAGACTATGCAAACAAATATACTCAAAAACAGTATGGATACATAAAAATGGAATTCTTTAAAAAATGTTCAAGTAACTCACGGGAAGGAAAAATAAAAAAATAAAAAAATAAAAAACCCAGAAACAACGAGAGAACAAACAGGGCAAAAAGTAAAATGACAGACTAAAGTCCTAACATATCAATTACATTAAATGATATGTGCAAAGTATATATAAATGGTCTAAACAAGTCAATAAAAAGAGAGATTGGTAGACTAAATAAAAAAAAAACGTGACTCAAGTATATGCTGTATACAAGAAATTTCTAATATGATAATATGGGTAGGTTGAAATTAAAAGGGTGAACAGTTATATTATATAAACATTAATGAAAAGAAAGCAGTAGAGGCCATATTAATATCAGGTAAAGTACACCTCAGAGCAAAAAAAAAAATTACCAGGGATGGAGAGGGACATTGCATAATGATACATCTACTATGAAAAATAGTTTGGCAGTTTCTTTAAAAAAATCCCTAAACTATATGATGCAACAATTGCATTCCTGAGCATTTCACTCAGAGAAATGGAAATTTGTGTCCACAGAAAAACCTGTACGCAATTATTCATAGAAACTTTATTTGTAATAGCCTCAAACTTGAAAACAACAAACACATCCTAACATAGGTAATTAGTTAAACTGTTGTGTCATAGTGTACCATAAAATAATACTCAGCAATTAAAAGGAACAAACTATTGAAACATGAAACAACTTGGATGGATCCCAAGGGCATTATGACCAATTTCGAAAGGTCACATACTGTATGATTTCATTCATATAACATTCTATAAGTGGCATAATTATGGAGATGGAAAATAAATTAGTGGTTGTCAGGAGTTTGAGATGGTGGGGGAAAGGAAGATTTGACTATGAGGGTTAGTACAGAATATCTTTGCAGTGATGGAATACTTCTGTATCTTGGTGGTAGTGGTCACACATCTGACAAAATGACATACATATTGTACCAGTGTCAGTTTCCTGGTTGTGATATTTTTCTATAATTACAAAAAAAATGTAACCATAGAGGGAAACTAGATGAAGGATACAAGAAACGTCTTTGTACAATCTTTGTAACTTCTTGTGAATCTACAATTATTTTAAAATAAAAACAATTAATTTTTTTTGAGCAATCCAAAAGATCAGTGGGCACAAATGTTCTACCTTTGCTTTACTCCTCCCTCAGGATAAAAATCCCTGTCTTCTGACAAAGTAGCCAAAATACCAGAAGAGAGTTGAATGGATGATGAATATTAAGTTAATATTACATATACTGCTACTGCCAGTATTTTTACTAATTGTTAACATTTATGTTAATATCTGCTTTGTGTTAGGCACTGTGTTAAGCAATTTACACAGTGCATTATTATAATTAAACCTCATAAATATCCCAAGAAATTGGTACTGTTATTCTCAGATAACAATGAGGAAATCGTAGGTTAGCATTTTCTCAGATAGTTGGTGGAGGGGACTTTCACCTGGATCCCATTGAAACAGGGTCCCGAGTACTCCAGAATTTTGATATGGAGAGTAAAAGGTGAAAAAAAAAAGTTCTTTCAAAGCTCCCAACCATCTATAACTGGTGAAGATTTGGTATGACTACTGTACATCTCAGTTCACAGTTCACATGTGTGAATAACACCCTATTGGTGCCCTGCCTAAATCCTCTCATGTCTTATCCTCCACTCACAAAAGCTCGAGTTCAAAATGCCAACACCTGTATTTCTTTGTCTCTGGCTGCTTACGCTGTCCTGGAGCCATCCCAGGCCAGAAGTTCCAAGGAATTAATGTGCCCCTAAGGAGTTGCCCTCCAGCCAATAATGTGTGTGTGTGTGTGTGTGTGTGCGCACGCGCATATCTCACATTGTCCTGATTGTCCTGAGTTTCTCAGTGACATTAAGCCCCAAGGCTTTTGCCTGCATTCTTGGGGATGAGCTCTTCCTCTCCCCTCCGAATATGCCTGAGAGCAAATGTGACCCAATGAACTGCTAGCAGCCTTCTTGAGACCACAGGAAGAAGTGGACTGGAGAGATGAGCCTGGTGACATTGCTTAAGACCCTGAATCACAATGTTGGGTACAGGATGCTTATTCTTCACAGCTAATGTGCCATCCACAGAAGAGAAGCCCCTAAACATAATGTTCATGGTTTCTCTGTCCTCAATCAGTCCTCTCTTGAAGGAATAATCTGATTGGTCTATTTGGGAAGAAAACCTGGGCATTGTAGCCCAGGTCCTCCTCCTTTCTACTGAGGGCACTCATTTTTCTTGGCAACGCTGGGAGAGAAATCCCTCTGTGAAGAGACCTGCTCTAATCAAATGTTGCTAATGCTGGGGGTGTAAGTCAAAATCTAGACTTTGATATTAGAATTGCCTGTAAAAATAAGGCGCATCTCTCAACCCAGTTCTTATCAGTAGCAAAGGCCCTTATCTTTTTTAGTTACCAGTATTATTTCTCCTTGTTTTGCACTTTAGACAAGAAAGAAGATGCTCGTCATTGGACCCCCTCAGGTTCTCATAGGCCATACTTGACAATATCTCTTGGCTGTTCGATTAAGTAACTTAGAGCTTCTTCCTTCCACTCTCTCCTTCTTTCCCTTTTCTCCTTCTTGTTTTAAAATCTAAAGAATCCTACTTGATGAGAAGATGGATTCAAAGTTCTGCTGTCATACAGGCTACATAAGCTATAAGGTGAGAAATTATTCATGTCACCTTATTTGAACTCCAAAACTGCCCTGGCCCAGAGGACTTTCAGATTATATTATTATGAACTGAAGAATTTGGGGGTAGGTGGGGAAGTGGAATTATACACACTAAGAACATTAAGAGAATAGGTAGGCAAACATTTATTTTCTATATTGAGACTTACTGCTTATTGCAGGATACATTCACATATTTATATATATCCACAGGTGTGTGCTAAACATCTAGCCATTGGTGCAGTTTTTGTTCAGAATTCTGTACTTTTCAAACCAGGGAACAACAAATACTGAATAGAAGCACTCAATTTGCTGAAAAAAGAAAAACAAAAACAATATTTTAAAAAGCTCAACATGCAAGGGGAAAATTTAAAAAGGGAAAGAAGAGGATATAATAGGATGGGGACTATGACACCACCTAACGACACCTCCAATCCAGATATGGTTTGATCTTTATTTTAATTTCAATCACTTGATAATATTATGGCTAAGATCATCTCAGAAAATGGCCTTCTATTTGTAGTTAGAATAGGAGACTAGAAATAAAGTGTCCATCTGACACATATTCGCTGATTCTGTTTTCCTTTTCATTTTTATTCATGTGTTGTTTACTTAACACTTTCCTTTACTTTGCCTATAGTGGATTCAGCCAGCAATCCATTCAGTCCTCCAGCACTCATCCATTTATCCTTCCTTTCTTTCACCTTCTTTTCACCCAATCCATCCATATCTCTTTCTTTCCTTCCTTTCCATCTTTCATTGGTCCATCCATATACTCATTTATCACATCCTTTCTCTCCTTCCCTTGTCCTTATTTTCTCTCAAGATTTTTCTTTCTTTTTTGCTTCCCTCTTCTCTCATAATAAAAAAAAAATCAATAAACAAATTTTGCATATTATCATCCTTTCTTTGTGCAATTTTGTTTTCCTGCTCTTCGTTGGAAAGTCCAGGGTTGGGGGTAAAGGGGGAGGTATAAATATTTACATTTATCCTAAAAGTGAAATCAGAATATTAACTCTACTAATTAAATATATTGCATCAATAAGATCCTCTAACTTTATTGTTATCTTCAATTATTTTTTTTATAGGTTTTATGATCTTTTCCAGGGGAGAAACAAAAATAAAATCTACTTTGCTAACTGCGAAGAATTTTTTGAGAAGAAAGTGAGGAATGAGCTCATGAATTTACACATCTCTGTTGAGAATGTCCAGGGCATTATACCTAGAGCCACCATATAATTTATGAACCGGACATGTTGTAAGGAAATAGGAATGCTATTAATTATTACATTAAGAAGTTATTTCAGGCAAGATAGGACATGAATATTCTTATTTTTACTTATTTAGGTGAAGAGTGGTAATTTTCAGGGCTTGTAGGCCTTGAGATGTTCCCGTGGGTCCATCCTGACTATGTACACTGCAGTGATGATGGTCTGGCCAGCCTCCTTGGATGTGACAATATTGGGTGGGAATGAGCATGTAGAGGACTAAACCAGTGTTGGGATAGGTGGCTCCTGAGTAGATCACACTCATAGAAGTTTATCCTCCCCGACCCTGTCCATTTCTACCACCAGTTAAACTATCTCTGAACTCATTTTTCTATCTCCTTCGCCTTCTTGGCCCAACTCTGCTGGATGAAAGAAACAGAGATCAGTAGTCTCATGATTGTGTGTTCATTTCAGGCTGATGTTTAGATATTCAGCTGGGCGTACAAGCACACTGGCTGCTAAAATATTACTAATAATTAACTACTTCCCTTAGCCCTAGAGTGTCCCCCTGCAATTCAGCCAATTACTTCCTCCCTCTGAACCCCTCCATTCTCCCCATAATTCTTCCAGCAACAAAGGATCAATGCCTGTCAGGCAGGATCCAGGTCACTTGCACCTTCACCGTTCCATTTTGAGATACCTGGTGTTATACTGCATTCTTTTGAGCAACCTTAAATATATCCATAATAAATTTAAGCTTGCTTAAAAAGAATGCCTAAAACCACAGGAAAACTCCACTGAAAATGAGTTCTTTCTGAGTTAATGTGCTTTCACTCAGTACCTTATAAAGCTCCCCTTCTTGAAAAGTGCAGTTTTCAGTCTCCAGCCTTTGACAGGTGGTGCGCCGCATCTCTAAGTTCACGTGATACTCCATGTGGTCCGTAACCTGTGGGAAGCAAGTGGCAAGGAGATAAAAGAATTCCTTCTCCTTCTCCATAGCTTCTGGGGCCAGGAACTCCTTCACATGGTGCCCAAGGTCAAGGATCCCATACTGAACAGAGTAGTGGGCTCCTCTCTCCCTTAACCATTTGACTCTCATGCCTCCTTTTGCCATTTGAGGGGAATTCACCAGAAACCTCTCTATGGGTAAAGTCGTCCCTTGGAGAGCACAGGGTGTGTAAACTTTGTTTTTAAAGAGCCAGAAAGCAAACATTTAGACTTTGTAGCCCATGCGGCCTCAGTTGCAAGTACTCAATTCTGCAATTGTAGTGTGAAAGCAGCTCTGCATGACACAACATGAATGATGTGGCTGGGAGCCAAGAAAACAACTTACAGAAATAGGCAGCAGACAGATTGGGCCTTAGGCCACAATGAACTGACCCCTGGTCCTGGACATCATTTAAGAGACTTAACTTTGGCCCCTTCAGTGAAATTATATTTCTCTTAAAATGCCCACTTTAGAGTAAGTGAGGCTGAATTTCACTTGAGTGGACTTGTCCCACAGTGCCTGTGGTCCCCTGGCATAGGAGCATGGTGAGGAGAGGGAGAAGAGCACACTGACCAGTTTCTTGACCTTCAGGACTCGCACAATCCGGAAGCTATACTTGTCCTCACTTTCCTTGTTGAACTCGTTGGTCACGAACTGCATGGTGGCTATTACGTAGGCTCCTGATGCAGGTACTTCTTGGACACTTATAAAGGTTTTTCTCCTTGCTTGGTAGGTGAGGGCCACTAGAGCCACCAGAATGGCCAGCAGAAGCTGTGGGGCCTGCCAGGCCATGGCCCCTCAGTTTAGGAGGAATAGCAAGAGCACAGCCAACGTCCTGTCAGGAGACAGTCGGTTTTCACTGACCCTATCTGGCCGGCCAGATTTAAGCCCACCTGTGGTGGACGCCTACAGCTCTCCCTACCTCCCTCTTCTTTGGCAGCTGAACCTGAAGAGCAGAGGAATTTGGCAATGGTTGGTGAGCTCAATCCCACTTCCTCTCATTCCTTTCATATATGTTTGTGTCTCACACACATATACTCATGCAAACACTCATTTCTTCTCTTTTGGGGGATGCTCTCTCAGCATCCTCCCACTCCCACTTTCTGCCCCAGCATTACTTGGGTGGAAGCCAGGCCAGGAGCCTCTGTTCACTGAGCTCACCTTAACTAGGCTGTGGGAGGTCTGGAGTGACAGGAAGCAATGGAGACATGAGGGATGTCAGATCCCAGAGCAGTGGGGCATGAACAGGTGAGCTGGATGAATATTACTTCCTCCTTGTCCTCTTGAGATTCCCTCTGATTCTTCTTGTAATCTCTCCCAAATTCCCTGGCTGGACAGGATACAAGCTCTCTCTTAAGCCCAAACCTTGTCTTCTTCTGTGCTAATCATTCTTAACCTTGGAGAAGCTGGTTCTTCCCAGAAAATGCAGGATGTGACCTGTACGGGGAGCAGGTTCCACTTGTGGGTATAATCATGCCGTGGCTTTATTTTCACATTCCACTGTTCTTTTGGATAGAGTCAACCATGCTGTTTGTCCCCTGCAACATTCCATGGCACTCTCATGCAGTATAGATAGCCTCAGTCCAGTAATTAGGATGCCAGTCTCTCCATTTGGTCAACGCTTTGAACGTGGCTTACAGCTGTGCTTCTCTCTCCTGGAGGCCTGCATGTGGGAAGGAGTGATTGCTTCTTTTTTTTTCTCCCATCTTCTCCAGGTACTCTACCTCTCCCATCTCACAACCATGGGTTTGAAGACCTTTCTAGTGCTGGTACTAGGAGAAGAAAAAGGAGCAGAGGGACTGGAAAGTTCTCACTGACTAGCATCAGTGCTTCCCGAACATGGTGAAATTTTAAAACTGACTGTTCTTCTGGTCTCTTTCTGGTTCCCTCCCAGTCTCCACTGCTAATTACACCTTTCCTCAGCTCTCTTTGCAGCTGTGTTGGTTTCTTCTGACTGCTGTTAACAACTTACCATCAACAGTATGGTGAAACAGCACAAATTATTGGCTCACAGTTCTGGAGCACATCTTCTTGAACTCTGCCCCAAGGTCATCTCCTGCAGGAAACGTCTTCTGATTGCTTGGGCTCCTCACTGCCCAGGCTGCTAAGGAGGCCACTCATTCAGGTGTAATTCCATAAGAGCATGCAAGGCTGTTCTCCCTCTCTGGCTTTTCCTGTCTGCCTCTGGCACCTGACTTTAAGCCCCTCAGAGCAGGGAAGCCAGACTGTCTGGGCCCATGTCTGGCTTCATCGTTTACCAGTCAAGTAACTGTGGGCAAGTTACTTATATTTGATGTGACTCAGTCTTCTCATCTGGAAAATGGGCATAAAATAATTCCTATCTATGCAACTCCTCTGATAATTAAATGAGATAATTCAGGCAAAGAGCTTAGAATGGTGCTGAAGAAATGTCAGCTGTTATTTTTATGGTTATTTTTTACACTTAGTGCAGTTCCTGATGTTGAATATATGACTGACAGTGTTCACACACACATATACAGAGATTAAGCCTTGGTTCTGTCCTCTTGCTCATCCTTTGTGCCCAGTCAGTCACCAAGAGCCCTTGGGTCATTCTTCAGAATACCTCTCAAAAACCCCTCGCATGGAAATGCCACATAACAGGATTTTGTTTTATTCCTGGCTTCATCCCCAGAGCCTGGCACAAAGTCATTACTCAAAAATATATTGAATGAAAAAATGCATGAACACATGAATGAATGAATTAAATGCCTTTCCTCCAAACTGCATTCCCACAGCCACCTCCCAGCTCATTCTTCATTGCTTCCATGTGAACTCATGTAATACCCTACTTCTTTGTGCAGCCTCCACTCTAGGCTCTCCTGCACACCACAGCGAGCTTTACCATGACTGCAGCTTGCTCTCAAGTCTTCAGTGGCTCTCTGTGCCCTAGCAAAGAAGACAAGCGGTGTTTACAGCATCACTTCTGTTACTTCCTCGGTTTACACTTATGCCAGCAGTTATATGATAATGACCTTTCCACAAACCCAGCTCATCTCCCCAAATTCCTCTTAAACACCTCAATGCATTTATGCAAACCTGGGAAATATATGACAAAGTCTTGGTTCACCGCTTGGAAGACAAGCGGAAGCTCCCTATTGGAATAGTAGAGCCCCTCAAATGCCCACACTAACACAAGTTCAGTTCCCTCTCCCAACAGAGTCAAGCTTACTCCAGTGAGCACGAGGGCTTGCTCTGCCTTCTTGTGCAGGAAAGGCCATCAATGCCAGGAAATTAATGTGCCTGGAACATCTGAAGAGTTGGTATATAACCGCAGCTCCCTCATGCCTCTTGGAGACTGACTCAGAGATATGTGTCCTGTAGTTTCCCAGTGGTCCCTGGCAGGACTGAGGCCCAGATGCCCACTGTGTTCACCTGCTTGTTAACACACCTGTACTGCCTGCTTTCTTGTCCTATCTTTTTCCCCACTCTCCTTCCTGTGCTTGCTGGCATCACCTCCCAAGTAATTCACATACCCTCAAGTTCCTGCTTCAGCGAAACCAAAGCAAAGATTACAGGTATGTCAGTAATCATGTTCACTTATTTTTTAAAACAGGAAAACACACTGGGCAGCCTAAATCTATACCAATAAGGCAATGCTTAAATACATTATGGTATTGTAGGGGAGGAAAAAGTATTTCCTCTACCTATCCTAGATTCATTGGCTTGGGCCTTGCAGATTGGACTGACAAAAGATAGATTAACAAGAGAAAAACAAATGGAAGTTTATTGGCATGTGCATCACACATACACACAGGAACAACTAGTGATGAGTAACTCAAAAGGGTGGTTAGAACTTGAACGTTTATAACATCTTAACAAAAGGATGATAGATTTGTAGAGAAGTGACAAGACAAAGGAAAAGGACTTTGAGCTTCTGGGGTGGAAAATTATGAGAAGGTAAATGCATGAGGGAAACTAATGGAAGACAAGGGCTAGTTGGTAAGGTTGTTATATAGGTTCCTCTGGTGATGTCTCTGGGCTGATCAGGGTCTAGAGTTGTCTCTGTCCTTACTGATAGATAGGGTAGAGGGGAGACTTTGACAAATTTATCCTTTGGTTTTAGGCACATAGGAGACAGGCAGATAACTTTTGTTGTACCTGTTTCTTTTTAATTGCCTTCAGTTCAAAATAATAATTTACTTATTTATTAACTTATTTATTTTTATGGTGACATTGGTTGATGAAATCCAATAAGTTTCAGCTGTATACTTTAACAATAAACCATATATATATATTTACATTGTGTGTTCACCTCCCATAGTTAGATCTCTTTCTGTCACCACTTATTTGACCCCATTTATCCCGACTACCTCCCCCATTCTCAAAAACTCCTACCCTCTGGTAACCACTAGTCTATAGTCCATGTCCATGAGTCTCTGTTTGTTTGTCCTATTAATTCGTTGCTTTAAAGTTTATACCCCTTATATAAGTGATATCATGTGATTATCAACTTTTTCTGTCTGGCTTATTTCACTTAGCATGATTATCTCGAGTTCCATCCATGTTGTCTCAAATGGCAGTATTTCATCTCTTCCTATGGCTGAGGAATATTCCATTGTATATATGTACCAGAGCTTCTTTGTCCAATCATTGTAGGACACTTCGGTTGCTTCCATGTCCTGGCAACTGTGAATAATGCTGCTATGAACATTGGTGTGCAAATATCTTTTTGGATATGGGTTTTCAAGTCTTTGGGGTAAATACCCAGTAGAGGGATTGCTGGATCATATGGTAGCTCAATTCTGAGTTTTTGAGGAACCTCCATACTGTTTTCTATAGTGGCTGTACCA
This sequence comes from Pteropus medius, assembly GCF_902729225.1. Lineage (NCBI taxonomy): Eukaryota > Metazoa > Chordata > Mammalia > Chiroptera > Pteropodidae > Pteropus > Pteropus medius. The sequence goes on from NW_024351546.1 coordinate 2,705,840, forward strand.
ATGTGCTGTCCCACCAGCAGTGTATGAGGGTTAGCTTTTCTCCGCATCCTCTCCAACATTATTACTTGTCCTGTTATTACTTGTCCTGTTGAGTATAGCCATTCTCACAGGTGTGAAATGGTATCTCATTATGGTTTTGATTTGCATTTCCCTAATAGCTAGCGATGTTGAGCATCTTTTAAAATATTTGTTGGCCATTTGTATGTCCTCTAAGGAGAAGTGTCTGTTCATGTCTTCTGCCTATTTTTTTTTTTTGATTGGATTGTTTGTTTTTTTTTGTTGTTATTAAGTTGTATGAGTTCTTTATATATTTTGGATATTAGGCCCTTATCGGAGGTGTTGCTTGCAAATATATTTTCCCATTCAGATGGTTGTCTCTTCATCTTGTTGACGATTTCTTTTGCTGAGCAGAAGCTTTTTAGTTTGATATGGTCCGTTCATTTATTTTTGCTTTTATTTCCCTCGCCTTTGAGGTCAAATTCATAAAATCTCCTTTAAGTCCAAGGTCCTTGAGTTTCGTTCCTATGTTTTCTTCTATGCATTTTATTGTTTCAGGTCTTATATTCAAGTCCTTAATCCATTTTGAGTTAATTTTGGTGTGTGGTGATAGACAATAGTCTAGATTCATTTTTTTTTTTTTTGCAGGTGGCCTTCCAGCTTTCCAAGCACCATTTATTGAAGAGGCTTTCCTTTCTCTACTGTATGTTTTTGGCTTTTCTGTCAAAAATTATTTGCTTATATAAATATGGGTTTACTTCTGGACTCTCGATTCTGTTCCACTGGTCTGTGTGTCTGTTTTGCTGCCAATACCATGTCGTTTTGATTATTGTCACTTTGTAGCATAATTTAAAGTCAAGCAGAGTGATGCCTCCAGCTTCATTCTTTTTTCTCAGGATGGCTTTGGCAATTTGGGGTCTTTTGTGCTTCCACACAAGTCTGATGATTTTTTATTCTATTTCTTTAAAAAATGCTGATGGGATTTTGATGGGGATTGCATTAAATCTATATAGTACTTTAGGTAATAAGGTCATTTTAACTATGTTGATTCTTCCAATCCAAGAACATGGAATATATTTCCATTTCTTTGTATCTTTTTCTATTTCTTTTAATAGGGTCTTATAGTTTCTATTATATAGGTCCTTCACAGGTTTCGTTAGATTTATTCCTAGGTATTTTATTCTTTTTGTTGCAATTGCAAAAGGAATTATTTTTTCCACTTCTTTTTCTGACACTTCATTTTTAGAGTATAGGAACACTATGGATTTTTGAACGTTGATTTTGTCTCCAGAGACTTTACTGTATTTGCTTATTGTTTCTAGTAATTTCTTGTAGAGTCTTCAGGGTTTTCTGTATAGAGAATCATGTCATTCACAAATAGTGGCAGTTTAATTTCTTTGTTTCCTATTTGGATGTCTTTTATATCTTTTGCTTTCCTGATTGCTCTCGCTAGGACCTCCAATGTTATCTTAAATAACAGTGGAGATAGTGGACAGCCTTGCCTTATTTCTGATTTTAGAGGGAAGGTTTTTAGTTTTTCACCATTAAGTACAATGTTGGTTGAGAGTTTGTCATAGATGGCCTTTATTTGTTAAGGTTCTTTCCTTCTATATCGATTTCATTAAGTGTTTTGATCATAAATGGATGCTGTATCTTGTCGAAGGCTTTCTCTGCATCTATTGATATGATCATATGATTCTTATTTTTTAATGTGTTTATGTGGTGTATCACATGAATCGATTTGCATATGTTGAACCATCCCTATGCCTGTTGGATGAAGCCCACTCGATTGTGGTGTATAATCTTTTTAATATGTTGCTGTAGTCAGTTCGCTAGTATCTTATTTAAGATTTTTGCATCTGTGTTCATGAGATATATTGATCTGTAGCTCGTGTGTGTGTGTGTTATCTTTACCAGCTTTTGATATCAGGGTAATATTGGCCTCATTAAATACCTTGGGAAATATAGTCTCCTCTTCGATGTTTTTGGAAGAGTTTGAGAATAGGTATTAAATCTTTGAATGTTCGGTAGAATTCACTGGTGAAGCCATTTGGTCCTGAGCTTTTACTTTTTGGTAGATTTTTGATGATTGTTTCAATTTCCATAATGCTGCTCGGTCTATTTAGATTTTCCGGTTCTTCTTGATTCAGTCTAGAAAAGTTGTATCTTTCCAAGTACTGGTCCATTTTTTCTAGGTGATTACATTTGGGGTTCTATACTTTTTCATAGTTTCCTTGTATGATCCTTTGTATTTCTGCAATGTCAGTTGTAATTTCCCCTCTTTCATCCCTGATTTTGTTTATTTGTGTCATTTCTCTTTTTTATTTAGTGAGTCTAGCCAGGGGTTTGTCAATTTTATTAATCTTCTCAAAGAACCTGCTCTTTGCAGCATTTATTTTTTATTTTTTTCACTATCATTTATTTCTGCTCTAATTTTTGATGATTTCTTTTCTTCTGCTGATTTTAGGCCTCATTTGTTTTTTTTTCTAATTTTTTAAGATGAGGCGTTAGGTTGTTTATTTGGGCTCGTTCTTGTTTTTGGAGATAGACCTGTAATGATATGAACTTTCCTCTTATCATCACTTTTGTCATGTCCCAAAAGTTTTGATATGTTGTATTATCATTATCACTCATTTCTACATATCTCTTGATCTCTCTTTTATTTCTTCCCTGATCCAGTTATTCTTCAGTATCATGTTGTTTAATCTCTATGTATTTGTGGTTTATCCTGATTTCTTTTTGCAGTTGATCTCTAGTCAGAGCATTATGGTCAAAGAATATGGTTGGTATGATTTCAATCCTCTTATATTTATTGAGGGTTTATATTGTCCCATTATGATTGATTCTTGAGAATGTTCCATGTGCACTAGCGAAGAATGCATTAGCAGCTGTTTTGGAATGGAAGGCTCTGTAAATGTCAATTATGTCCAGTTGGTCTAACGTGTCAGTAAGGATGTTATTTCCTTATTGATTTTCTGTTTGGATGATCTGTCCATATCCGACAGTAGGGTATTTAGATCCTCTATTACAAATGTATTTTGGTCTGTTTTTCCCTTTAGTTCTGTTACATATTTAGTTCTTTACATATTTTGGGGCTCCCAATGGGAGCATAGATATTAATAAGTGTTATGTCTTCTTGGTGCATGATTCCTTTTACCATTATGAAGTGTCCCTCAGTATCTTTCTTTGTCTATTATATTTTGAAGTCTACTTTGTCTGATATTAGTACCATTATTCCCGCTTTTCTCTGAATGCCATTTACTTGAGATATCATTTGCCACCCTTTCACTTTGAGCCTATATTTGTCTCTGGAGCTGAGATGTGTCTTCTGAAGGCAGCATATGGTTGGGTTTTGTTTTTGGATCAATTCTGTGACTCTGTGCCTTTTTATTGGTGAGTTCAGTCCAATTATATTTAGGGTGATTATTGAAATATGAAGTCTTCTTATAGCCATTTTATCTTTTGCTTTCTGGTAGTTTGGTGTTTCCATTGCTTCCCTGTCCTTCTGTTTTTGTTCTCTTGATTTTGGTTGGTTTTGTGGGTTTTGCCTCTCTTTCTTCTTGTTTTATGTTACATACTTCAGTTCTGAATGGTTACCATTAGGAATATATAAAGGATAGTTATATATATATATACAGTCATTCATTTCCTTCTGCACGTGCATTATCTATCTCCATTCCCCTTCGTGAATTTGGATCTTTGAATCTTCCCTGTTTCAGTCATTTTTATCTCAGTTTTCCCCTATGTATGCTGAACGTTCATTACTATCTTGCTATAGCAATTCTCTTATTATTTATGCTTATAATGTCTTTGTCTTAGTAAGGGTTGCACTCTTCTGCTTCTATTTGCCTGATAGTCACCTCACTCCTAATTATGTATTTTTTTTGTTTGTTTTGATTTGTTATTTTGTTTCGAGTGAGCTGACCCCTTTCAGTATTTCCTGTAGTGCAGGCCTCATAGTGGAGAATATCCTCAATTTTTGTACGTCTGGCAAGGTCTTAATTTCTCCTTCATGTCTAAAGGGGAGCTTAGCTGGAGACATTATTCTAGGCTGGTAATTCCTTTCACTTAGTAGTTTAAATATTTGATTTCATTCCTTTCTGGCTTGTAAGGTTTGCGCTGAGATGTCTGAGGTCCATTCATATTGTAGCATGTATTCATTTTTAATCCCTTTTAATCACCAAATAACGTTCCATAATATAGATATACCACATCTGTTTATCCATTCATCAATTGATGGGCATTTGGATTGTTTCCTCTTTTTAGCTATTATAAATGAGCTCATACGTTCAAGGTCTTTGGTGGATATATGTTTTTGTTTCCTTTAAAAATATAACTAAGAGTGGCATGGCTGGGTCAAATGGTAATCTTATGTTTAAACTTTCAATGCGCAATTTCTCTCTAAGCATCTCGGAATAGAAGCTTACCTACAGGAGAATTGTAGGATGGAGTTGCTTTTATTTGGGAAATTGAAGGGTAAATTTTCTTTAAATTAGTATCTAACAAAATTGACATTTCGTGTACAGTTCTATGAATTTTGACACATTTACAGATTCATGTTATCACTGCCATAATGGAGACAGAACAGTTTCATTGCTACAAAGGAACTCCTTTCTCATATTCCTTTGTAGTCATTTGCTCTCCCTACTCCTAGTCTCTTGCAACCACTGACCTATTCTCTGTCACTACAGTTTTTCCTTTTCCAGAATGTTATTTAAATGGTAGGTAAAATTTTGAGATTGGCTTCTTTCCCTCAACATAATAATGCCTTTTAGATTCACTCATGTTGCTGTATGTCTCTAGTTCATTTTTTGTTGCCGAATAGTATTCCATTTTAAAAATATTTCACAGCTGATTCATTCACTTGTCTATTGAAGAACATTGGGTTGCTTCCAGTTTTTGGCAATGATTAATTGCCAAGATGGTATAACCATTTGCGCACAGTTTTTCTGTAAACGTAAGTCTTTATTTCTCTGGGATAAACACCTAGGAGTGGCATCCCTGTGTCATATGGTAAGTGTATGTTTACCTTTATAAAAAATTGCTGCTTTGTATTCTGGTAAAAAATGTATGAAAGATCCCGTTTCTCCACATCTTCACCAACGTTTGGTGTTATCACTATTTTTTAAAAAAATTATGTTAGCTATTCTAACAACAGGTGAGTAGTGGTATCTGATCATGATTTTAATTGGCATTTCTCTAACAATGGTGATAACAATGGTAATAATGGTGAATTTATTCCCTAATGTTTAATGACCTTCTCATTATCTGCTGTTTGTATATCTTTTCTGATAAAGTGCCTATTCATGTCTCTTTTGTTCACTTATTAATTTTGTTTTCTTAATGTTTAGTTTCTTACTATTGAGTTTTGAGGATTATTTATATTTTCTAGATAAATGTTCTTTTGTTGTCAGAAATAAAATTTGAAAATATTTTCTTCTAGTCTTTGCATTAAATAGTGTCTTTATTAACACAAAATTTAAATTTTGATGAGGCTTAATTAATCTTTTTTTTTTTTAAAGAAGGATCATGCTTTCGGTGTTATTTCTAAAAACCTTTGCCTAATTTGCAACAACATGGATGGACCTCGAGATAATCACGCTAAGCGAAATAAGCCAGACAGAAAAAGTTGAAAAATCGCATGATATCACTGATATGTGGATATAAACCTAAAAGCAACAAAGGAACAGGACAAACAAACGGAGACTTATGGACATGGACTATAGACTAGTGGTAACCAGAGGGTAGGGGGTGAGGGAGGAGGGGGAGGAAGACCGGGTAAAGGGGGTCAAATATAGGGGGCATAGGAGGAGGGTGAAGTGAGTAAAGGGGATCAAATATATGGTGGATGAAGGAAACTGGACTTTGTGTGATAAACACAATAGAATGTACAGATGTCAAATTATAATGTACACTTGAAAATTATATAATCGTATTAACCAATGTCACCCCAATAAACTTAATTAAAAAAATTAAAACCTTTTGCCTAACCTCAGGCCATGAATATTTTCTTTTAAAACTTTTATAATTAATTTTTTTTGTCTTTTGTTCCATTCTGAGTTAATTTTTTTATAAGATATGAGGTTGAGTTTGAGATTTACTTCTATTGCATAAGGAAGCTCAATTGTTCCAACAGCATTTGTTGAAAAGACTGTTGTTTCAACACTGAATTGCCTTTACACCAATGTAAAAAATCAAGTGGCTGTAAATGATTTTATTTCTTGACTATTCTGTTCCATATATCTATGTGTCTATCACTTTGCAAATACCACATTCTATCTCTATAGAATTTTGGGTAGATGCCTTGGCATTTTCACTGCACGATACATAAAATTATGCAAGGTTTCTATGTATACCCACGATCATGCTGTGTGTGGATAGAGAAAGCATCTACTTGGGTCATACATTCCTTCATTTTGACAATCTTTTTGATAATATTTTTGAAATGAGATCACTGATATCTAATAAATTATTGACGTGTTTGGATTTAGCCTACTATTTTTAAAATTTGTTTTTCTTTTGTTACCCGTGTTTTCATTCTCTGATTTTGCTTTCCTGCCTTCTTTTGGGTTATTTGAACTTTTTGTGGGTATTTCATTTTAATTTACCTATTGTGATTTTGCCTATAGCTTTTGTGTAGTTTTTCACTGATTGCTCTATGGACCGTAATACACATTTCGAACATTTAAAGGACATCTTAGGATCATTATTTCACTACTGTAGGTGGAATGTAGAAATCTTACCACAGTATATATCCCTGCATTCTCCCCCTTTTATGTTAGAATTCTCTTATTTATTACATTATATGCCCTGAAATGCCATAAAATATTTAATTTTTGCTTTCAACTGTCAAATATATTTTAAAGAACTCAAGAGGAGAATAATTGTTTATTATATTATCCAAATATTAACATTTATATATATTTTTTCTCAGCCTTCTTGGTGTCCCAGGTTAACTTTTGGTATCATTTTCTGTCCGTTGAAAAATTTCCTTAGCCCTTCTTTTATACTTTAGGTCCAAGGGGCCTATGTATTCCTATCATATAATTTCATTACATATGGAATTCTAGTTTGGCAGTTCTTACCTTTTAACATTCAAAATCTCGTTCTACTTCCTTCTAGGCTCTATGATTTCTGAAAAGCAATTTGCTGTCATTTAAATCTTTGTTATTCTATAAATAATATGGCATTTCTCTAGTGGCTTTCAAGGTCTTTTCTTTGTCTACTTTTGATATTGTCCCACGTACCCCTGAAGCTCTGTTTCTGCTTTTGAATTTTTTCTTCCTCTTTATTGTTCATAATTGAAAATTTCTATTGCTCTCTCTTTAACTTCATGGGTGCTTTCCTCTAACATCTTTAATCTGCTATTGAGTTCATCTGATGAGATCTACCATTTAAAAAAAAAAAATTTGGCGTTCATAGGCAAATAGTGAAATTTCCATTTGATTTTATTTATGTTTTCTATTTCTTGCTGAAATTTTACTTTTCTATTTATTTCAAGAGTGCTCACACTTACACCTTGAAACATTTTGATAATAGCTGCTTTAAAGTCTTTGTCATGTATTTCCAACATCTGAGTTACCTCAGCATTTTTTTTCTCATGAGAGCTGAAATTTTCTTGGTTCTTAATATGCAGAGTAATTTTGGATGGTATCCTAGACATTTCAAAATTTATGTCCTGAAACTCTGTATTTTGTTTAAAGCCTGTGGAGAATGTTGATATTTTTGTTTCGGCAGGCAATCGACTCAGTGGGTTCATGCCACAGATTCTGACTAGGTTTCTGTGGGTTGTGGTTTCAATATCAATTCTATGTCAAAGCCTCTGCAATGCTGTTTATATCTGTATTAAAGGTGAGTTTTTGGTATGCCGTTTGGGATTAGATCCATGTTTGTTCAGTTTAGGGTTCACTTTCTTGAGCTGCTCACTCCCCATGATCCCTCTAGTACTTTCTGGTTCCCGAGACCTTCTCTTCCCTGCTGTGCTGTGCTGTGCAGATTCATGTCTACCTTCAATTCTAAGGCCATTGAGCAGGAGGACAGAAATAGGAAAAAAAAGCAACGGAGGTTTGCCCCACCCACTTGAACCCACAGCTTCTCTGATCAGAGAGGAAGCCTCCCCTCCCTCAACATTTTATGTGCCTATAGGTTCCGCTGCCACTGCTGTTGCTGTCACTGCTGTTTCTACTACTGCTGCTGTCACTGTTGCCTGGGGGTCGGGGCACGAGAGAACTGAGAAAAGAAAAAAATAGGGACTGTTTTTGTCTTATGAGTCCCTTCCTGCTCCTCAAACAGGACTAGGGGGCTTTTCCCAGAGTGCTGTCTCCTCGCCCAGTGCCCACTTCTAGTTTCTGGCTTTTTGAGTCCAAGTTGGAGCAACCAAAGGAAAAGGAATGGTGAAATTTCCTGGTTCTGTATTTCTTGTATTTTGATCTCCTTTTCAGTCTGTTTGCTGTTAGTTATGTCTCAGACCCTCTGGATAGCTGTTTCATGTGTTCCGTCCAGGTTCCAGGGTTGATTCTTTGAGAGAGTTAGGGTGTCATGTGTTGATCCTACCTTACCTGGAACTAAAACATCCCCCTCTAATTTCTTTTTAAAGCCACTTTTCTGCTCAACACTCTACATCCAAAAGACCTCTGTCCTGGGGCTTCAGGTTGGTCTTCCTTCCTCTGGATCCTGACTACCCTGAAAAGAGTGCAGAGGACTTCTTTCCTCTCCTTCCCTTCACCTCCCTTCCCTTCCCTTCCTTTTCCATGGAACATCTTCAAGAAAAAGCAGAATCCTAACTTTCCCTGGGGACTCCCCCTTCCTTTGTCTCTAGCCATATATGTAGAAGGACAGTTGTGTATGAGTGCAATAGTCCCAAACTGGCAGCAATTGATGCACTTAGGAGCAGGCTTTATACATGACAAACAGGAGCTGGTGACTCAATATCCAAGCTTATTTGCCCCTCAAAAGAGCCACGACTGAGGCACATGCTCCGTATTGTTTTCCAGATGGCCCCAGTGGAATGGAGGCCTAGTTGCCCACAGTAGCCACTTGCTCATTAGCACCCCCTAAACTGGCTTCTTTCCCTGCCTCTCTCACAATGCTTCCTGGGCATCAACAGCACCTGTTATGCAGCTGTCCCATAGACAGGTATGACAGACCACAGAGCTTTCACCTGCCTGAGAAAGGACAGCCTGAAGCTCTGCTCAAGTCTCCCTTCTGATGTCCCTAGGAGACTTTGGCTAGCAAAATGGCCCTGTGGAGCAATGTCAGGAATCCAGCTCTGGGACTTGGGAAAGCTGCTCAGCATCTCAGTTTTCTCATTTTTATAGAGGTGGCGTTGGTCTGTATTTAAGACACCTTCAACTGCAATAACATGTGATTCTCTGTCAGATGCAACAAGATATTTTCCTGTTGCTGAATCCATAGAGATAGGTCACAATACTACACTGAGATACACACATCACTGCAGGTTTTGTCCCTCAGTTCTGGGACAGGGCCCTGTCCTGCTGGGCTCATCTCCTCGCTTTGCTCACGCATGTCCATGGCTCGAGGAGACAGCTGTGCTTCAGTCCTGCTTAATTTTAAAAATAAGTTTTTATTTTAAAAGAATCTTAGACTTACAGAAATGTAACTGCAATGCAAAAAAGTTTTCCCCCTGAAACATTTGAGGGGAAGTTGACAACACGATGTCTCATCACCCTGAATATGTTAGTGAGTGATTCCTACAAGCAGGTGCACTTTCCTTCCTGACCACAATGTCGCCATAGGATCCAGGGCGTGAACACAGACTTGGTCAGGTGTCAAGGGATAGCCCGTCTCCCCCAGCCTCAGCCAATAACAGAGCATCAGGATTGTGTGTTGGGGTAGGGATGGGGTTGGGGGAAGTAGGGGCTTCCTAGAGCAAGGAGCCTCTTCTCTTCCCAAGCGCCTCTGTCAAAAGGATACAGAATCATGGGTCACATTTGATCTTCCACCTGGCATAGTTCCTTAGTCTTTCCTTGACTTTTATGACTTGACACTTTTGAAGGGTCATAATATTACAGAATTTTCCTAAATTTGTATTTGTCTAATGTGTACACTGGCATGACATCCTGGTCAGTTTTCTCCCAGTGCAGAAATCTATCCATAGATCTGTCCTAGTCTGTGGCTGTTGTCTGCTTCTGTGAGAGCCCGCCAGCTGTCTAGGTCCCTCCTGACATCTGAAATAGTAACAATCAGATTCATTGAGAGCGAAGGAATAGAAATGTCCCTGTAGCAAGTATGTTTATGGTCTGGTTTATTATCTCAGGGACAAGATCAGAGGTGTGGATGAGGCAGGAGAGCAGAGGCCTATGGGCCTCGGTCTGGGTTCCTCAGGCGTTTGAACAGTGTTAGCCAGCATCTCTGTCTTTTCCAGCATCCACATTCTCTTCCATCAGGTTTCCCTAAAACATCCTTAAAAGTGCTTTACCAGATGTTAGAAAGAAAATTGTTCATTTCTTAAATGGTGAAATAACTTCAGTGATGCTTGATCCTGGTTCTGACCTATGGCTGAATGGGGAAGAGGCTTTTTCTTTGCATCATTTAAAAATATTTTGTTATCTAGACCTACTTTTCAGAGCTCTCAAGAGATTAAGCTGCTAACAGGAGGTAACTGCTGTGTTCTGCTGAGTTTTGATGGTTTTATGGGAATGAACTATCTCAAATGTGATATAAGAATTGGACATCTGGGCATGTATGGATATTCCGAGACACGTGACACAGCTTTGAGAGCAGCCAACATTAGCCCACGATGCTTTTGGACAACACTAATGCTTTAGAAAGAGGCAGCAGCCCTCAGGCTAGCTGGGGAACTGGAGGAGGCAGAGCAGATTGAAGTTATGGTGTTTGGTGAAGAGATGCTCTTCCTTTCTGCTCCCCTGCTGACGGATGGGCACCCGAGTGGTGCCAACATGCGTTATAGGCATTATCCTTCAAAACTATATGTTTCTCTCTTTTGTGACGCTAAATTCTCCTGAGCTTCTGATTTTTATTTTTATTGTGGGAAAATATACATAACATAATGCTTACTATTTTAATCATTTTATTTGTTGTTGTTATTTAGTACTTTAGATTCCGCATGTATGTAAAATCATGAGATATTTGATTTTCTCTATCGCACCCATTTCATTCAATGCAATAACCTCTAGGTCTATAAGACAATATCTTTTTCCATTTCCTACTTTTAATCTGTGTGTATCTTTTAAACTGAAATGAGTATCTTGTCGGTAGCATATGTAGGGGTCTTGTTTTCTTATCCTTTCAGCCATTCTATCTTTTGGTTGGAGCACGTAATTCATTTCCATTTGAGGTACTTGCTGATAGGAATGTAGTAGTTATTACCATTCTTTACTTCTGTTTCTGATACATCTTTTCTTTTTAAAGAAGTCCCTCCAACATTTCCTGTAATCTAGGACACATAAGGCTCCTCACCTGCTTGGCTTCCAGACCATTTCCTAAGGGCCCTGCCTCTCCTGCTTGGCACTCCCTTAGGGGCCCTCACCTGAGTAACCTGAGATTCCCCAGGTTACTGGTGTGCTGGAAAACTAGAATGTACCCAGAGTACACATGGTCAAAAGAAGAAAACGGGCTCAAAGAACTCCAGAACTCAGAACAGAACACAGTGATCACAGTTGGGTCAAAGGAAACAGTTTAGGAGGGGCCAGGAAACTGCTCTCGACAACCCTACCCCTCCATTCTTTCATCCGGAGGGCTCAGTCTTCAGGTGACTTTGAGTTTTGATCATTTAAGGAATCTCATGTCGACTTCCAGCAAATTTAAGTGAAAAAGAAGAGCTACAACAGAATCTAAAAATGGCCAAAGGAAGAATCAAAATATAAACATAAGCACCAACTAGGTAAGGTCTCAATCTCAAATTCCAGAGCAGTTTTCTTCTCCTCCCACCTGTGCAGCGTGCTGAGTAGTGATAGGCTTCTTCCTAAGCCCCCTTAGGAGGATGGCACTCACCTGCCCACCTCATTCCGGGGCAGCCTGTTGCCCCTGCTAGTGGAATCAGAGATGGGGCCTGCTGGGGGAGAGGAAGTGCTACCCTCCAGCCTCTTTGGGACTCACTTTTGGAAACTGTTCTTTTCCTTTCATGTGACCAGAGTTTGCTTTTCATCTCTTTCATCGTTTACATGTAAACAAAGACTTTCCTTAAATTTTGGGGTATGATATGATATAATATAATATAATATAATATAAGATAAGAAGAGATAAGATAAGATAAGAAGAGATAAGATAAGATAAGATAAGATAAGATAAGATAAGATAAGATAATAAAATATAATAAAATATAATACAATGCACTGCAGTACAGTACAATACAATACAATATAATACAGTAATATATGGTTCACTTTAGAGCCTAGGCACTGTCCTCTGGTCTCCACATGCATTCACTCATTGAAGCATCACAGGGAGAGTCCGCCAAAATGATATATAGTATATTACATTATATGCTTTCAGCATCTTGCATAAATAATATGATACTGTGTTTCTTGCAAACCAATGCTTTGACTCAAATCATAACTGTGAGTGTCATCCACATTGGCACTTGTCGATCTAGGTCCTCCATTCTCACTGCTTTTGTTTTATATGTTAGATCCTTATCCGAACAGACCATAGTTAATGAAATCATTCCCTACTGAGTGACCCCAGGTAACTCTTCTTGTTAACATTAGGCCTTCAGTAGCACCTCGCCCTGGTCTCCATGTGCATGTGTGTGAGAAGTCCTCCAGGTTAGGTGCCAGAAGGAACACTGCTGGGGTATGGGATAGTCCCTTCCTTCAGTTTTATTAGGGTATCGCTGTGCTCATGATCTCTTTCATTTTTCAGACGAAATTAAAGACAGTTCAGTGTGTCAATGCTTTTGTTGAGGGTTTGTGCTTTTTTACGTTTGACTTTAAAAATTCTGTTCTCTATCCGCCTATATTTTCTTCTAATTATGTCACTTCTTTGCTTTTCCAGCTGGAGTTTGAATGTGTGTACAGTGTGAGGTAGGAATCTAAGGCTGAAGCACTTCACCCATGGAAGCACAGCTGACCTTCCAGCACTGTTTATGGAGCCAGTCATTCTTTACTATCCAATTCGACAAGACGTCTGCCTTGTTCCTGTTTCCCAAAACATACTGGTTGCTTTTGAGCCCTTCTTCTCTAGTATTGGCAGGTAAAAAGGGCATAGGCCTCAGGTAGAAAGGTATCATTTGACCTTGGTCAGAAAAGGGAATAAAATGCTCGGACATATTCTAGGGCCTGGATATGTGTGTCATGTCCTGGGCTCTGCCTGCTACATGGGGTCACTCCCTTCTCACCCCTATCGCTTGGTCACACCCTTTGGTCACTGGGATGTTGCACCTTGTTCTCTTTACTTAGAATCCAGCTTTGGGGAAGGCGGTCTGGGTTTGACCCAATGTGTTACAAAGCCCTTCCTGGATTAGCCGTTGTTGTGGACGCTGTCGTCAGTATCTCAAACACCAAATTCTGCAAGCTCCACCCCATTCTTTCATCATTTGGAAACACGAGATTTGTTCTTGTATCTTCTCCTAAAGTCTTTTTTGGTTTTATTCTTCAAAGACCTTGTCTTCCTGGCAAGTCGGAGTTACTTTTTGGATGCAGGTAAGGACTTGCCCAGAGGAGTAAGAGGAACTGAGCATATCCATCATGGAGAGGGCTGGGGTACAGAACTGAGAATAAAGGCTGATAGTGAAAAAGCAATATCACCATGGTATTCATTTATAGAAGCTTGAGTTTTCAGATGATTCTTACAGACAATATGTTGAAGTCGATAGAAACCATGATAGGAGGAAAAGCAAGGGCCGAGTAGGTCTTTGGATTCGGACACTTCTGAGTTCAAGTCTCACTTATACTTCTTACTCTTTATAGTATCTGGAGCACATTTTTACTTTATGTGAGCTTCTGTTTCCATAACCATAAAATTAGAATTATTTGATATCTCCCTCAAGGGGTTGTTACAAAATGAATGACATAATTTATGGGAGGCATTGACAGAATGCCTGGCAGAACCGGGCACTCAACAAATGACATTTGTAGTACTCACTCTTCTTGATTATTGGAAAAGCATCCCTCTGTAGCCAACAAAGGTTCTAACAATTCTCATCACCAGGCAGGTGGCAAATGAGCCACCTGTGTACACTACATCTTCGGAACTGTGGGACCTAGGGCCACGAGGGGAAGGCAGAGGAGCAGGTGTTTCTGTGGCTCCACTGCCATCTCTCAGGTTCCCCAGGATGGTGTGGACACAGATTGGCTTTGAGTTTAGAATTTCTGTCTGATCCATGTTGGGATCAAATCTCAAGAAAACTCATTCTAGGAAATCAGATATGACGGTGTTCTTTTTGAAAGGCACTGACAACCAAACTCACGCTCCTGAGCTTCAAATTCAAAGTGTTAAGAAGCTTGAGTTCAAGTTCTTGCATTCTGACCTTGCAGCTGTGAAACCCTGGCATCATACTTAGCCTTCCCTACCCCCTTTTCCTCTTCTACAGTATGGTCTTGCGTCAAGTCTACAGGAGGGGGCATGTGCAGCAATGCTGTGTGGCCTCTCATAGCACCACGTAACTATGGACAAATAGAATACCACTGTCCCTCGCCTCCATGCTGAAGTCAAAACAGCCTTGAGTTCTGCTTGTCCTCTACTGGGAGCCAGTTTTGTTGCATAATAAAATAAGGCTTAAGTGATCGGTGTAATCATTTGCCGAGGCCTGCCAAACTTTCTAGGCCAACCAATTCTTTTTATTCCACACTGGACCTTTGTCACAAGAACTCTTTCCGGGCAGGCTGTCTGGGATTGTCCTGCCTTACGCACTGTACTCACACTGTTCACTGTGTTCTAGTTTTCATTTTGACAGGTTTGGGCAATGTTTGCCTCTGCTCCTTTTAAAAAGGTCCCTTTCAACTTTGCCAATTTGAGAAATGTGGCTCTTTTGCCTTCCTTAACGGTTATCCAGGCATGGACAATGGCTGCTTTGTCCTCAGAATTATGCCATTCAGAGTTCTTTTCGGGTACTCCACAGCAATTCCTGTTGACTCAGCTGAATTTCCACCTTCTCAATTATCACTTGGAGAGCAACCGCAACGTCTAACATTGACATTTATTTTGGTAACATTAAAGTGAACTCATTGCAGAGATAACATGCCCTTTTAGGGGAACAATCCAGTCCATTTTCCACCTCCTTTACTTTTCCAGGCACTTCAGCTCTTCTTGACTAAGCTAAATTCTTTTTTTAAGACTAACCACAATCCAAGTGAATTCGGGCTAAAGGATTAGATTTGGAATCCGTTTCTTTAATGTCTGTACATAGTGGTTCAATTTAAGAGATAACCTGTAGCAGTATTAAAATATAAATATCGAAGATTGGAAGCGGAGTTATGCCTGCGAGTTTCAATGACCTTCTTTCATATCAGCCATCAGACAAATATAGCCTAATATTGACAAATACAGTTATAGTGGTGTAAGCCTGTGGCCCAGAGGAATCATCAGAGAAGACACTGAAAGAATTGGAACATAGCAACCTGCGCCCAAGGACTGGGATAGCACCTGGGTGCAATTGAAGACTGTTGCTCTTTTTAGTTGATCTGTACTTCCTATCATGTGCAGACATTACTCTCACGAAAATAAAATAATGGTTCTCAGCTTTCTTGTACCCCTCTGAATTCAAAGAGAAGTTGTCCGACCTAATAGAGTGATGCAAGTTGAGGGGTTAGGGGCAGGAAGATTGGGCGAGGTGAGGAAGGCCCTCCTCCTTAGGGGGTGCTCCACAACAGGGTACCAAGTGAGGAGCAGGTCAAAAGGAAAGGACAGCTCCTGGAAAACCCACTAAGACATTTGAGGAGTAATTTATGGCACTCATCTTTAGATTTTCCAGTTAAATGTTCCAAAGGAAACCATGGGAATGCATCACGCACTACCACACACTTCAAGAACTTAAGGCCTGAGTCATCACAGTCAAGTTCCAAAGTTGGCTTCAGCGCCCTAACTCTGTGCACCTTGCTCTGTTTTACGACATTCTTCCTCAGAATTTGCACATTATTGCATTTTATAAGATTGTAAGATTGGTTTGGAAAACGGAATTCATAGCAATGTTTACTCACCTCGGCGCGCGTGTGCACACACACACACACACACACACACACACACACACCCCCCAAACAAACAACTTCTAGCAACCAAAGGACTCCTTAATGAAAACTCAGAGCACTGAATTGAGTCCTGGGACAGGTATGCTTTAGCCCTAGAGCCTTTCCCATTTTACTAGGTCCTTAGGTGGTTACTAGAGTTCTGGAGGTGTGACTGATCTCAACGTCTGCTCGTGTCCTGGAGGGGATAGTCAGGAACTATTTGGTCCAATCCTCCTTATGCTACCGGGAGCCCTGTACACCAATTGTGAGGCCTATCTGATAGAGTGAGAACTTCTGCCTTGGGGCCTAGGATCCTGTTTTTTTAACAAAAGCTCCAGGTGATCCTGAGGCAGATGAGAGGGCACCATTCTTTGAAAAGCACTGAGCAGAAGGTCTCGAGGATCCCCTTAATCCTTTGCTGAATGAATGCACCCCTAGCACAGACTGGACAGCACACCAGTGGGAAGAGAATCTGAAGAGTCTTCCAGGGCTATCCACAGATCACAGCATGTCACTTACCGCACACGTGCGCCCGTGTACTCACACACACACACACACACACACATACACACACTCGTCCATAAGGAGTTTCCTGCCTGCACCCTTTCCCCCCAAATTGTGGTTACCTTTGAGAACTGAAAGGAGCCATTACTGGAAAAGGGCAGCCCTAGTGTCCCTCAGTGTGTTCCCTTAGGATCCCAGCCCAGCAAGACCTGCAGGAAGAGAGCAGGGCCTGCTATGGAAGGTGAGAACAGTCTTTGGAAATTCATGTCTCAAACCCTGCTCTGCCCATCCCAATCTCAGTGATGGATAATGACTTTATCCATTTAGGAAATCTTTTCTGGCATAAAGCGAGACTTCAGTATCTTCAACTACCACAAAGAATATGATAGATACAAAAACATTCTGAAGTGAAAGAAATGCAGCTAAATTTGGAGGACTTTTTTCTTTTTTTCTTTTTTTTAACTGTGGTAAGATATACATAACATAAAATTTATTATTGTAACCATTTTTAGGTGTACAGTTCAGTGGCATTAAGCACATTCACCTTGCTGTATTACCATCACCAACGTCTATCCTCAGAACTTTTTCATCTTCCCTATCTGTAACCTTGAAACAATAACTTCACTTTCTTCTTCTTCATCCATCTCCTAGCAACCATCATTCTACTTTCCCTCTTTGAGTTTGATTACTCTGGATATCTTATGTAAGTGGAATCATACGGCATTTGTCCTTTTGTGCCTAGCTTATTTTAGCTTAGCATAATGTCTTCAAAGTTTATCCATGTTGTAGTATGTTTCAGAATTTCCTTCATTTCCTTCCTTTTTAAGGAAGGAAATTCATATTCCACCGTATGTATAAACCAATTTTGTTTATCTACTCATCTGTCGATGGACACTGGGGTTGCTTCCACTTTTTCACTGTTGTGAATAATACTGTTATGAAAATAGGTATAAAAATATTTCTTTGACTTTCAACTCTCTGGTCCTTTGGGTATATATGCAGAAATGGAATTTCTGGATCACGGAGGTATTCTGTTTTTAAGTTTTTAGGAAGTGGCATACTGTTTCCTATAGAGGCGATACCATTTTATACTCCCACCAGCAATGCACATAGATTTCAATTTCTCTACACCCTCACCAACACCTATTATTTTCTGTTTTTGTTTTGTTTTGTTTTGTTTTCTTTTGTTTTGTTTTTAAATAATAGTTATCCCAACAGGAATGGAGTAGTATGTCTCATTATGGTTTCGATTTGCATTTTCCTAATGATTAGTGATTCTGAGCATCTATTTATAGGATTATGAACCACTTGCATATTTTCTTTGCAGACATATCTATTCATGTTATTTTGACCATTTTTTAAATAGGGTTGCTTGGTTTTTTGTTGTTGAGTTGTAGGAGTTCTTTATACATTCTGAATATTAACCATTTTCGAATACATGATTTGCAAATATTTTCTCTCATTTCACGGGTTGCTTTTTTCCTTATGACAGTGCGTTTTGATGCAAAAAAGTGTCCAATTTGTCTATTTTTTTCTTTTTTCCTTCGGCTTTCGATATCATATCCAAGAAATCATTGCTAAATCCAGTGATGCTTTCTCCCTATAATTTCTTCTAAAATTTAACAGTTTTAATTCTTATGTTTAGGTCCTAGATCCATTTGGAATTAATTTTTGTATATGGTTTAAGGTAAGCGTACAACTTTATTCTTTTGCATGTGGATACTCACTTTTCCTAACACCATTTGTTGAAAAGACTGTCCTTTCCCATTTGAATAGTCTTGGCACTCTTGTCAAAAATCATCTGACCACATACACAAAAGTGTATTTCTGGGCACTCTCTTCTGATTAGTTTGTTTATGTCTTTATTTATGCCATGACCCTGCTCTTTTAATTACTCTACTTTTGTAGGGTTTTGAAATCAAGAATTGCGAGGTCTCCACTATTAAAATTCTCTCTTTATCTTTGATGTTTGACAATTTAATTATAAGATATCTTGAAAAGAGTCACTTCAGAGTCAACCTTTTGGGGATGTTAGGGGATGAGGACTCTGGCTGTTCATTTCTCTCCCCCAAATTTGGAAAGTTTTCAGCTATTATTTTATTAAGCAAATTTTTTAAATCAATATCTCTCTCTGTATCTCTCTGTCTCTCTCTGTCTCTCTCTCTCTCTCTCTTTCTCTCTCTCTCTCTATCTCTCTCTCTCTCTCTCTCCCCCTTCAACCCCCTGCCGCCCTTTACTGCTTCTGGGACTTCTATCATGTACATATCACTTGCCTTGATGATGTCTCATAAGTCGCATAATCTTTCTTTACTTTTTTTCACATTTTGTTTTCTTTTCGGTCCTCTCATTGGATAATTTCAAATGTCCTGCTTAGGAGTTCACTAGTTTTCTCTTTTGCTTGATCAAGGTGTGCTATTGAAGCTTCCTATTTAATTTTTCAGTTCAGTCTTTGAATTCTCTAGTTCTAGGGTTTCTGCTTGAGTTTTTTTTAAAAAAAAAAACTCTATATTTTTTGTAAAATTTCTCATTTTGGTCAGGTACTATATTCCCGAATTGTTTAATTGTATATCTGTATTTCTTTTCCTCTTTAATACATATTATTTATTTATTTATTTGTTTCTTTGTTTGTTTGTTTGTCTGTTTACAAATAAAGTTTATTGGGGTGTCATGGGTTAATACAATTTTATAATTTTCAGGTATACATTATAATTTGACATCTGTATATTCTATTGTGTTTTTACCACACAAAGTCCAGTGTCCTTCAGCTCTCATATATTTGATATCTTAACCACTTCATCTCCCCCTATCCCTCTACACTGAACCCCCTTTACCCCGTCTACCTCCCCACTTCGTCCTCACCCAACTAGTAACCACTAGTTCATAGTCCTCTGGTAACTACCAGCCTATAGTCCATGTCTATTAGTCTCTCTTTCCCTGCTTATTTGTTACTTTTAGGTTTTTAACCCACATATAAGTGATATCATATGATTTTCAACTTTTTCTGTCTGGCTTATTTAGCTTAGCATGATTACTTTGAGGACTATCCGTGTTGTTGCAAAGGGCAGTATTTCATCTCTTCTTATGGCTGAGGAATATTCCATTGTATATATGTACCACAGCCTCTTTAGCCAATCGTCTATGGTAGGACACTTCGGTTGCTTCCATGACATGGCCACTCTGAATAATGCTGCTATGAACATCGGTGTGCAAATATCTTTCGAATATGGGTTTTCACGTCTTTGGGGTAAATACCCAGTAGACAAATTGTTTGATCATACGGTAGATCAATTCTTAGTTTGTTGAGGAACCTCCATACTCTTTTCCATTGTGGCTGTACCAATTTGCAGTCCCACCAGCAGCGTATGAGGGTTCACATGGGTTCACATTACAGCTCTATAGGGTAGCCCCTCTACGATGTCAAGTCCAAGAATCACTCTCCCACTCCCCACCTACATACAGACCCTACACCTCCTGGCCAATGAGAAGCCCAAGAAAAGTTTATTGGTGGAATAAATGAGTTGCGAAAAGAGAACCCAAACTTTTTAGCAAATAGGAGTTAATTAATCCACTTATGTTTGGCAAGGAAATTCTCCAGTACAAGGTGCAGATGGGGTCTTCCCTAGTCTTTGAAATCCTCACCTTACTCTGCGGATCCCTAGAATTCAATCAATTGCTCAGAGGACAAGACAGTTATTTTTTCCCTTTTAAAAGAAGACTTTAGAGTTCAGGAGTTACAAGGGGTTTTTTGGGGGAGTGGGCGGTGCTGGTGGGGATGGGGAGGAGGTGACACCTTCTCTGAGACCAGGGTAAGCACCGGGCTTGGGCACACACTACAGGAAGTCTGGGACTGGTGGGGAGGAGCTGGAATGTGTTAGCTGGTGGAAACCCAGACTGATGAGGAGGGCCAGGATTGGGAGGACAGGCAGGACTCAGGTGAGGAAAGCAGGTAGCGGGGAAGGGAGGGATTTTAACGGGAGGGCCGGGACTGGGAGGGAAGAGCTGGGCGAGAGGGTGGGTAACGGAGAGCTGTGGGGAAGGGCTGGCGGGAGAAGCAGGACCACAGGACAGGAAAGGAATAGGGCCCCAGGGCCTGGGCTGGTCTAAGTGAAGGGGATGGGACGGGGCGGAAGAGGAGGAGCTCGGGGAGGGGGCGAGGGGTTGGAGAGAGGCTGGACCCGCGCGCCTGGGGAATAAATGCCGAGGCCCGTGAGTGGTGCTCCAAGCGTCTGCTTTGCTTCCCTCGTCTCTCTTCTCAAGTCGCTCCACCTCGCGTCCCCTCGGAGCCGACCATGGCAAGATCCCTGCGAATCGCGCTGCTCCTGATGGCCACTTTGGTTCTGGCCCTGGCTTTGGCGGTGAGTCCCGCGGCCAGCGCGTACCAAGGCAAGACTCGCCTAGTGGGCGGCCTGGAGGACGCGGACGTGAACGACGAGGGCGTGCAGGAGGCACTCGACTTCGCCCTAAGCGAGTACAACAAGGCGAGCAAGGACGCCTTCCACAGCCGCGTCATACGGGTGGTGCGTGCCCGCAAGCAGGTGCGTCCCTGGGACCGGGTGTCGGGGCTGCGGAGCAGGCAGGGCGACCGGGATGCGGGGAGCCTGCACCGCGAGAGGGCGGAACCTGCGCCTGGGAGGCTGTGGCATTCCGTGACGTAGCCAGACGCGCTACTGCCTGCCGCACTCGCGGGAGAATCTACCTCTAAGGCCCTGGAAGCTCTCCAGATGGGCCCTAGACGCTGACACGCCCATGTTTCTCAGCCAGGCAGTTTCCTGTCTCCCACATCCCTTCGCGGACTTGTCCCCAGGAGTGCCCCTGGGTCCCGGACACTCCTGGTTGCCGCCCTGCTCTTCATTTCTGTTTTCAAGCACCAGCCTAGCAAGGAGAACTTGGCTTGGGGTCAGGGTCCCTGTCTAGCCCACTTAGCCTAATGGGACTGGGGGCTCAGTGTGAGCTGGGAACCAAACGACCATATGCCAAGGAAAACACGTACACCTGGTTAGCCCCTCCCTCCCACTGAATGATTTTTTAAGCGGTTTCTTCCTTTTAACTTTGCATTTTGACATAATTTCAGACTTACAGAACCCTTGTAAAATTAGCACTTAGATTCTCCGTAGATCCTTCATCCAGATTCCTCAAACGTTAAAATTTTGTCCTGTTTGCTTTATCTGCCCGCCTCCCTCCCTCCCCACGTGTGTGCATGGGTACATGTGTGCCTTTATTTCTCTGAACCATTTGAGAGTATATATTTCCCCCAAACAAGGGCATTCTCTTATATGATGACAGTACAATTTGGAAAATCAAGACTCAACACTGACATTTATCTAATGCACAGACCTTATTCAGATGTCCTTCATCGTCCCAGCAATATCCTTTATAGCCAAGAACACTCCAGGGTCATATGCTCCAGCCACTGTCCTGCACCGTCCTTTCCCCTGCAGCAGCCTATCTGTTTCATGACCTTGGCATTTGTGAAGAGTCCAGCCAGTGTTGTGTAGACTGGTGCTCCGTTTGGATTGGCCTGAGGTTTCCTCAAGATGAGATTCGGGTCATGCAGAAGAGACATGTTCTTCCAGTCTCTCAGCAGGTGCCTGTAAACCAACCTCCATGTCCTCCATGTGCAGTGGTATCTGGGGCCAGCAGGCACTCCAAACATCCTCCCTGAGGTAGGGCCCTCACTGCTTCCCTAGTCACCCCGAAGGTGTCAGCAAACAAAGGAGTCCTGGATCTGGCCTGTGGCCAGGTAGATGCCACGCAGAGGGTGTCGCACAAGAATCCAGACCTGCCTAGAGATCCTAGAGGAAAGGCCCTCGGAGCGTTGCTTCCCTCTGCAGGTCCCACCCATGGAACATGCTCTAGGCTGTGAAGTTTCATTCTGCACCTTGAGACGGGTGTCCACCACCAGCAGCCAGAGGTAGTTGAGTGCCTGCTGGGGTAGACAGGAGCACACCTGACCCTGCCTCTGCCAGCCCACCCCGAAGTTCTGGCCAGATAAGGAAGGCAATCAAGTTCAGAAAGGGAAGAGGAGAGCTTCAGGGAGGACTACTGGGCTTTGCGCTTGTCCTTGAAGGAAGGCTAGGATTTAGACCAGCTGGCCTGCTTCGCACTGGAGAGCAGAACATAGCCACACGGCAACAAAGTGTGGTGCTGCATGCCTGGATTTAGGCCTCGTTTCTACCTTCTCTTGAAATTTCAAACAGTGAGTCAAGATCAGACCCATATCTCCTGCAGCAGTCAGCTGGCACTGTCCCTTTGGATGGGACGTGCACTCCCTGCTCACCAGGTCCCCGCGAGCCTGCTCCTCTCCAGGATGACACTAGCTTGGCACTTCTGGGAAACTGATACCAGAGGAATCAGGGGCCTTGATTGGGATCCACCAGGCAGATTCTAGAGCCTGGTCGCGGCCCGTCATCCTAAGATTCTCCGAGTTCTCATTAGGTGTGTCTTGGGAGTGCCTCTGTGAGGACAGCCTTCACTTCTGTAATTTCAAATGTAAAGGACACATGTTTGACACACTTTAGATATGTTCCCATCACAAGGAACTCTTAAAGGCATCTTTTATTGACCTCAAACATCCCTGTCCGTGTGTGTACGTGTATGAGAACGAGAGAGAGACTGAAACGCATCTCATTTCCTGCCACTCAGGGGATGAGTAAACCTGGTTACATGCAATGAGAGTCAGTATGGCTTCACACCACCAACTGGACTGTAGCTTCAAGGTCATTATCACGTTAGTCTTCCTGAGGCATATCTAGCCCAGACTCAGGCAGAGCTGTCACTTTGCCTTAGTCCTTGCCCCAGATCTTGGCGCTGGCACAGTTGACTTGCTGACACCCTTGCTGGCTCCCCAGAGCTGCGCCTTCAGTTCCTGGGCCAGTTAATGGAGTTTTGGTGTCTGGCTTCCATCTTCCATTTTCCTGCCTCTCTTCCTACTAGGCTGCATGACGCACCTTGTTGGAGCTGCTGTGTAAACAAGTTACAAGTTGGGCCTGGGGCACAGCACCTTGGACACTAGTCAGAAGTTGGCTCAGTACCGCCTGGGTGCCAGGCAGTGGATGATGGCCCTAGGCACAAAAGCAGAAAGGTTTTGTGCTTTTGTGACATGGGCCGGTGTTGAAAGGCAATCATACTCTTCACATGCATAGGAGGTGGCTGGCACGAACTACTTCTTGGATGTGGAGATCGGTCGAACCACGTGTACCAAGTCCGAGCCAAACTTGGCCAGCTGTCCCTTCCACGCCCAGCCACAGCTGAGGAAGGTATGTGCCTAAAGTGGGCCAGGGACCAAGCATGCAGGCCAGAGGTGTGGGGGTGTTCCTGTGGGAGTGTGTCATGTGTGAGTGGTGTGGCATGAGTGGGTTGTGTGGGTGTTGGATAGGTGTGGGGGTTAAGGGTGCGTGTGCGGAGGTGCCGAATTTAAATTTTTAGGTGGCTTTAAGCTGGGTTATTGGGGCACCACGTGCTTGGGGATTGCCTGCTTTGTGGAAGAAGCAGCTGGAACAGATTAGAGGGAATTAGAGGCCTGTAGGGGGAGAAACCCTCCCATGCTGCCCTGCTCACTAAACATCGAACTCTCCAGCGATCAGCAGGGCTGGTTCTTGGAAGCTCTCAGCCTCTCGTCATCCCTCAAGCCCCACAGCCTGCCTCAGTAGACCTGGGTCTTTCCCTCTGAACCTGTGTTAGTGCTGGCCCACTAGAGGTGGAGGGAACTTGGGGGCATGGCGTGCACCCTCTGGGGCTGTGTGGCCTTGCGTGGGCTGCTCCTTAAAGGGCTGTGCTGGGGGGAGCAATAGTGTAGAATCCTGTGGGGGTTGGGGTGCAGGATGCCATCTCTTAGACTTGGAGTGATGGGAGGGATGATAGGGAGGGCATTGCTGAGTCTTGGTTAGTAGTCTGGGGCTGGGGTGGGGAGTAGTCTGGGTCTGGGTCTGAGAGTCCCACCAAACAACCACAATTCCTGACCCGCACATCTGCCATCTCCTGTTGGACAATTTCCTTTTTTACTGTAACCCTACCTGACAATCCCTCTCTCTTCCCTTTTGCAGAAAGCGCTGTGCTCTTTCCAAATATACACTGTCCCCTGGATTGGCGAGATCTCCATGGTGAAGTCCAGCTGCCAGGCTGCATAGAGGACATGTAACAGGCTGGGCCACCCTGAGTGCCTCTCACTTGCACCCCTGCCCCTCCACCCCATAGAGTTCCTAAGCCTTAGATGGGCGACCCCAACCTGGTGGAGTCCCCTCAGTGTGCCGGCCCCAGAAGCCAAATAGAGAAGGCTTCTTGAGCAGCTAAGTGGCTCTAACTCGTTTCTTTCTTTTAATTGCTTTCCAGGTGTACCTGTCCCTGGTGCACCTGTTTTACTCCTACTTTGCGCAATAAAGAGTAACATAGCTGCTCCTTGAGTGTTTCGTTGTTTTGGGGATGTGCCCGAAGGGTTTAGACAGTTACTTTATGAAGAGCTCCTCCTTATCCTGCTGGCTCTGGAGGGAGGAAGAGGGGACGGGAGCTGACACACAGAGCCACGGCGGGCACGTCAGGAGAATGTGCTGCCCCATTGCAGATGACTGAGTTTGGGAGGCTGCAAACCCAGGGCTTTGGCTGTGGTGGCTCCTGATAATCGGATAAGAAAGAGAAGGGGTCCTGGGCTGCTGACCCTGGAGGCTCGGCTGCTGCCTTTGAAAAGCCAATGAGCAAGGGCTGGACAAGAGGAAAGGTTCAAATGAAACCCTTATAGCCCAGGGCCTCCTTCATCAAGGTTCTGCAAGACCATAGCTTTCAGTCAGGTATGCTGAGCTGATCAGGCCCTGGGACTGATGTGATTGTTCGGGTTCCCTGGAGACTAAAGAAATAATGCTTTAGGTCTGCTTTTCCTCACAAGAGACTAGGCACCAACAAGGAGTCCAAGACTAAAAGTATGCGTGTGTGTGTTTGTAACTGATTGGGGAATTGCCAGTCAAAATCAAAGTCAGTCAAGGTCAGCTTCGGTCTTGAAAAAGAGTGAACGCAGCACCTTCTCCGATATGTTCCTAGGGAGCTGTGGTCTACAAGGATTTTAAGGACTTATACCTGCCAGCTCTTTTCAGGGACCCCATTGAATACAAGTCCCTGTGTAGAGCTTCACGTGAGAAATGTGGAATTTAAAACGTAACCAGGACGGACATACAGTGGGCTTTCTTCTTGTTCTAAGGGCTTTGTAATTAATAGGGAATATGTCACCTCTTTGTGTCACCGTCATTCCACACAGTAGAGGATATTTAGTGCCCCAAATAGGAAAGATCCGGTCCTAAACAACAGACAGCTAAACACAGCCCTGCTCCCTGCACTGTCCTTACAGTGCTGGCTTCCTCTGGGGTACGGGGTAGGAGTGGGGTCTTTTCTCAGGATGATACT
Organism: Pteropus medius; assembly: GCF_902729225.1. NCBI lineage: Eukaryota > Metazoa > Chordata > Mammalia > Chiroptera > Pteropodidae > Pteropus > Pteropus medius. The sequence goes on from NW_024351546.1 coordinate 2,731,873, forward strand.
GCTGGGGTGAGTTATGCACACTTTGCCACTCACGGCTGTGTGGATAAAACTCACGTGGCTCTGCTGGGAACATGGAACAAGAAATAACAAAGAGGACCCACACACCCTGCTTCGGGGCCCAGCGCCCCACATGCCACTGCTTTACCTTGCAAAGCTAGAACCAAGAAAGCCAGGAAGAGGGTGGGGATTGTCCCCCTCCAGCGTTCCTCCCTGGTGACAAGTCGGCTCCGAATGTTTGAGCCTTGTCTCATCTTCACGCTCACTGCAGACTTTATTTAAGGAAAGGGATTTGGCATTCGAGAGGTGAGGCACTGCCCACAGGCCGTGAACTGGGGAGATTTTCGTCTGGGCTCTGAGGGTGGGTGGGGAGGGGAGAAGGTGTGACCGGACTTGGGGATAACACGTTTCTGTTCGGGGACGGGACGGGTGTTGTCGAGCTGACTGGATAGAAGTGGTGACCTGGGGTGGAAGCCTCCTTATAGGGTTGCCTTGGAGAGAGATCTTGATTTTTACACAAGCAACCAGCATCCAGGCACTGCAATGAAATGCTGAGCCATGACTTTTGCGCACTTCCAATTCAATTATCTTTTCCTCGTGGAAGTTGGAGATAGGGAGATGAGGGGCAGGGAGAGTGTAGGGAGAGAGGATTGCAGGGAAGGGGCTGAGCACACAGCTCAGTCCACCTACGCCTCCCCCACAGCCCCGTGCATCTTCTTCGAACACCCAGGCCTTCTGTTACACAGCCCACACCACAGGGGTTCCCCCTCAGATGGGGGTGGAGGGCGGACCTGTGGATGCAGAGACTGGGGCTCTGGGAGAGGTGATGTGACCCAGAAGGCTTTCTGACCTGATCGACTCCGAGACCAGTGTATCTTGTAGGGAAGCACAGCCCTGCAACTTTTACTGCATGGTTTTACTTTGGTGATTATTTATTTTAAATGTAAGTATAAGTGTATAATGTATATAAAATATCCATATTAATAGATTTAGCACAGTGCCTGGCTCTGAATAAACACTCAATAGGATTTAGATATTTTTTTCATTGAGCTAATGATATGTTGAGGTGGTTGAAAACACAGTCCCACATTCTCCTTGCATGGAGAAGTGGGGTCTGTGAGCTACCTCTTGACTCTGGGTGGCCTTGTGATTGCTTCAACCGGAAATTGCGGGGAAAGTGACCTGCAACCTGCACGGTGGGGTCAGAGAAGGCCCCGGGGCTTCTGGCAAGCTCTTGGACATTCGCCCCGGGTAAAAACTACGTCCATATGAGAAGCCCCACTTCCCAAGACCACCATGCTGGAGAGGCCCCTGCACTTGTCTGCTTGACAGTCCCAGCTGAGCTCCTGGCCAAAGCCGGCATCACCTGCCAGGCAGGTAAGTGGGCCACCATGGATGTCCAGCCCAACTGATCTCTTAGGTGACTGTGGCCCCACTGTTATTTGACCGCAGTCATATGAGAGCCCCCAACGAAGAACTGCCAGGCTGCTCCTTTCCCAAATTGCTGGTCCACGAAACCACGAGCAAGAGAAAATGGTTGTTGTATCACACCTTCAATTGCTAGGATGACATATCACACGGCAGTAGTGTCTGTGACGTAGCATGCGCGTGTATGTGTGAGTGTGTGTGTGTACAGGTACACATTGAAGGCTGGGAAGCCCATGGACCCTGGAGCCAGATGTCCTGGGTGAGAATTCCAATGCCTGTGTGACCTGGGCAAGCTCCTTACCCTCCCTGAGTCCCACTCATCATCAATAAGAGGACAATATGAGCCCCTTTCTCTTGGGGTTATGGGAATTCAATTTGTTTACATCTGTAAGGAACCCAGAATAATTCAGCTTGTTACACAAATAGATATTAGTATTCCAGTTATGCTGTTAACAGATTTTATTTTATGTGGTGACTCATAAGAGTTTAATGTCACTTTTTGAAATGATGTTATTAGTCACTTCTATTTTTTTCTGAGAGATTTCCAAACCTGCATCTAAAGGCCACCGTGTGTACAGCAAAGTTTTAGTGTCATAGGTCATTTTCTGCATATCAGTTTTAAATCTAGCTGAGTTTATTTTCCTGTGCCAACTATTCCATTTCAGATATGTTCTGTTAATATATGTGTTAGGTAACGACAATTCTCTTTATCGTTTGCTGAAATTTATTTCTGAATACATTGAATTTATTCTTCCAGATGAAATTTTTCTCCAAGTTCCCAAAGTAGAATTACTGTGTTTTGAACTAGAACTATTTTGAATTTATATTTCAATTTGGCAAAAAGAAAAAACAAAAGACATTTAGTCCCTAAGCTTTTCATTTTAGAATACCACATGTCACATGTTCACGCTCTTATTATGTCCTCCAGTCATATAACATAACTTGTTATACACCTTTCATATTTTCTGTGAAATTTATGCCTGGATATTTTACTTTTTTCTCAGGAATATTTTCTCAGGAATGTGTCCCCAATCATTGCTAATTTAGAAGAAAATTATTGATCTTGCCTGTTTTTCTTGTATTAGTCTTGGTGGCTCACGATTCACATAGACCTTTAGAGGTCTGGGGTTCTGTGGCTCATTACTGCTATCAAATAGAGAAGGGCAGGAGTGGCCTTGGGTGAGGCCACAAACCCCATTAAAAGATGCACAGAGGGGAAAACACCGACCCCGTCCCAAGCCTATAGGGCCAAGCTAGTGAGGCAGGCACAGGGAGACAACGGTCCAGTCACCTGTTTCTCCTCATTATACTCTGAAGTGCGAACAAACACACATAACACTGAAAAGTGGTGCATCGAACGGTAACCCAAACAAGGAGCAGATTTTCTTCTAATCAGTCATTCTGCACTCTAGCTCTCGGCATGGGGGCTCCGGGGACGTCGCCACAGTATCACCTGAGGTCAGTGAAGCCCAGAGTCGGATATACTCAGGTGGCATTTGGATATTAGTTCCCTGAGACCAGATGAGGTGTATAAATAGCATCAGGTGTGGCTGCATGTGTAATCACCGGGGGAGCTTGAAAAACTACTGATACCTGGTCCCACTCAGAAGTTCTGACTTAATTAGTCTGGGCTGGGATCTAGGCATTGAGATTTTGAAATATTACCCAACTGTTTCCCAAAGGAACTACTGAACTATAACTCAGCTAGATTCCCTGTCGAAGTTCCATTGCTGCTAAAACGTCTGCAGTTTGCAGCAGGTGCAGGGTTCCCCCTCGAATTTACGCCTACATCTAGACATGCTTTTTTGCTGGGTATTTCTCTAGATATGTAACCCAGCCCCTTCTTTGATTCCCAGTAAATAAAACAGAACCAAACAAAACCACATAAAAACATGCTTCAACCAAAGCACTTGTTAGGTCAGGGAACCGTGGAGATTTCAGGCAGTTCGGCACGTTTCTGTGGAGCAATAACTTTGACACCTTTAACCCCAGCGCTGGGCATCCCCCTGTCCTTGAAATGCTCTTGACCTCACTCCCGGATAGTTGTCACTTGACCTCAGCCTATTGAATCACTGACCTCATCTCTCTCGCTGGTTGCTTGGCATTTCTCGTTTTTCCACTCTGTCCCTTCCCTCAGGATCCCTCAGCAGGTCCAGACTCTCCTGTGGGGTAGAGCAGCTTAGCTCTTTCTAAACTTTCCCACATCCATCAAGGTGCTCATAAAATAGAGGGCTTCCTAGTGAACGGGATCTACCCGTTTTGTGAGATACTTTTGATCATGAATAGCAACATTTATTTTTCTTTTACGCAAATCCAGGTCCCTGAGGAACAGACTAGGGAAAATGCCTGCTTTTCCTGAATGGCTAGCAGCCGATGAAACGGTGCTGAAGACTGCTTACACTTTGGGCCGTGTGTGGTTTTCACTGATCGCACTGTCCATGTGGAGGATATACGACCAAACAATCCCTGAGGTTGGTGCTGACTCACAAACGAATGAGTACTCTGCCTTCTCATGATAAAACAGTAAGAAGATAATCCATGTGGAAAGGTTTCCTCCTTCCCTCTCCTCCACCTGTTTCCAGGGAAACTGACTCTACCTTTTGGACCATGGTTTGGAGAATGTGACCTTGGCCGAGCTAGTCAGGATGGCCCATCCCTTCACTCCCAAGCCTATTAATTGGCCATCTTGGGGTCATGAGGCTTAATGGTGGGATTTTGTTTGAACGATATGAAAAGTAGGCTCGCTCTTCATTGCTGGGTATGAAGATGAGAATTCAGAAGGTCCAGAACAGCTGTTTGAGAATAAAGCCAAAATTACAGGGGGCACAATAACTGAGTCAAGAGACAGTAAAGAGCAGGCCAGTTATATCCCTTGAGTCCCTGTACCAGGCAGTGCCTGATGTCAGCCTTCCTCTGGACCTTTTAGTTTTGTGAAACAGTTACCCCGCTCTTTCAGGCCCGCTAGGTTGGGTTTTCAGGCACGTGTGCTCTTATGAGTCCTAACCGATAGAAAGGGGAAGAGAATAAATTCACCATTCATTTCTCAGAGTTGATCGTTCCATGCCATTTCCTGACTGTTTGAAAGTGACACCCAAGGGGTCTCCTTGCAGAAAGTGGAGGCTCTGCCCTCTGGACCTTACAGGTATCAGACCACTGTTAAAAGTGCAATGGTGACAGGCAGAACTGTGGCTAACAAACAGACACAGGCATAAGTCACACCATCAAGAGCTATTAGGGCATTCACCACTATAAAGAAATCTTCTCCTGAAAAGAATGGAAATCTTAGAAGTCAAAACTGCAAAATTGGTGGGTATAGGTCAAGTACTTCAAAGCTGTTAGAGCACTCACTACCTAAATCTAAGACTCCTGTGCTGAGACGAGTTGGTCACAGATTAGGTTACATCAACACTAAGTCCCTTGCCAATGTCAAGAAAATTGCTGCGCGATTATGTACATTGTAAAACACCACAAACCCCAACGCAATGGCACATCCTTTTTAGGTATTAATTTGGCTCTAAAAGATTCAAGGCTTAGCTAAAGAAATGGGATCTTCAAGTTTCAAAGAAGTGAGCACTCCACCTTCCAGCATACTTGCTTATTTTACATCTAAGAACAATGGTCCTAAAAGCTATAGATATCTACACACACACACACACACACACAAACACACACACAAAAAAATGTTACTAAAACAACCTAGAATTATGGCCATTACAAGATTGTTGAACAGTCTTATGATTGTTCATTTATGATTGTTCAAGATTGTTCATTTATAAAGTGCACTTGACAACAAGAGTTTCCAAATCAAACAAGTAGAATGGGATTTCATTTGTATGCAGACGTCCACAAAAGTCTTCAAGATTCCAAAATATCTTCATTGAAAGTTTAATTTCAAGAGGCTAATGAAAAATTAAGGACACAAGATGTACTTATAACAAAAGACTGTAAGACTAATGTGACTCCTACTGCTCCCTTCTATCCTCCTTTACCTGAGTACTCGCGGTCTACCAATCCTCTGAACTGACCTTCCATTCTAGAGACTAGAAGACTATAAACGAAAATTTTCCAGGTTAGCGGCCTTACAGTTTCAACAGCTCCAAGACCAGAAATCTAAAACAACACCTGGACCTCCCCCGTCGTACCCTTCTAGGCATCCATCATCAAAACACTGGTCCAGAAATTAGTATCTCATGACCCACAAATTGGAGTCTCATTTGCAATCAATTGCACTACCGTCAAAGGAGGGCCCTCCATATATGCTTCCCCCAGGGTCAACAGGACTCCATTAGGTTCTCCTGGAAACTGCTATCAGTTATTCCCTTAAACAGCCAAGGGGAAACTAAAATCAAAATTGTCGACATAAGAAATGTCTAAACCTGTCGTGGACATAAGAATGTCCAAAACTGTAGAGAAGTTTTATAAGAACTTATTTGAGCCAAAACTAATGACAATTGCTGGGAAGCAAGATCTCAAACGCTTTTGAGAAATGACAGATTTTTCAGTTTCTTTGATGCATTTGAAATTAAGAAGGAAGAAAGATTTACAAGAAAGTGGGAAAACACAAGGTGAGGTTTGGATTACAGGGTAGTTAACAAGATTATGTTCCCTCTTGAACATTGTTACCCTTATTTTCAAGTCCTGTTAACCTAGATGCACAAAAACAATGGACAGGGTTTGCGTGAGACAAAGATAAACCTTTTACTAAGAAAAGGTTATATTCCTGAGGTGTGACTACCAACCATTACATGCCCAGTTAGGAATTTATGATCTGGCCACCCCGTAAGGCTACTTTCCATACAACCCCATTTTCATCAACAATCACCTGTTTTGGTCCTAAATCAATCCAAAGGATATATTGAAGGCCAAACTTTTGGTCGGATAGTGTGGTCTCGCAGCACCAAGAAGGCTCATTCCTAGGAAGTCTCAGCATTGGCAGTGTCTTGTTGGAATGGTGGACCATTGGGGATGAGGCAACACCATAACCATGGGATGTGAGTTGAAGCCAAATTTTCCCAAAAAGGGAAGGGCGGGTAAATGGAAGGCAATCAGGTCTTATGGCCTTCATTACAAAAAAACACTCTGGATCACTTCCTTCCTGTAAACTATCACGATCTGAGTTTTGCTATTTCGTTTTTCTGTATTTTGCATCCACTATACTATTTACACAAGCCATGATAAGAGTATTAACAGTTATCTTATACATGTTCAGTAATCATAAACAGCTGGACTATATAGAAAAACCTCAAGGACAAGGACAATTATTATCATTATTATTATTATTATAACTAATATAATTAAGAGACAAGTAAAGACAATCAAACAATTGATTTTTGAGTTAAACATCAATCTGTCGGTATACAGGCATCGTCAATGTCTTGGGATAGCCATCTACCTCTGATGTTGTTAGAGTATAGGAATGCTATGAATTTTTAACATTGATTTTGTAACCAGAAACTTTACTGTATTTGCTTATTGTTATTAGTAGTGTACTCGTGGAGTCTTACGGGTTTTCTATACAGAGAATCATGTCATTTGCAAATAGTGACAACTGGACTTCTTCGTTTCCTATTTGGATACCTTTTACATCTCTCTCTTGTCTGATTGCACTCGCTAGGACCTCCAGTGTTATATTGAATAACAGCGGCGATACTGGACAGCCATGTCTTGTTCCTGATCTTAGAGGGAAGGTTTTTAGTTTTTCACCATTAAGTATAATGTTGGCTGAGGGTTTGTCATATATGGCCTTTATCATGTACGAGTACTTTCCTTCTATACCGATTTTGTTCAGAGTTTTGATTATAAATGGATACTGTATCCTGTCGAAGGCTTTTTCTGCATCTATTGACATGATCGTATGTTTCTTATTTTTTAATTTGTTTATGTGATGTATCACATTAATCGATTTGCATATGTTGAACCATCCCTTCTGCGCCCCTGGGATGAAGCCCACTTGATCGTGATGTATAATCTTTTTAATATGTTGCTGGATTCGGTTTGCTAGTATCTTATTTAGGATTTTTGCTTCGTGTTCATGAGAGAGATTGGTCTGTAGTTTTCCTTTGTTGTGTTATCTTTACCAGGTTGTGGTGTCAGAGTAATATTGGCCTCATAAAGTGAATTAGGAACTATGGCCTTCTCTTTGATTGTTTGGAAGAGTTTGAGGAGATTAGGTGTTAAAATTTTGAATGTTTGGTAGAATTCACAGGTGAAGCCATCTGGTACTGGGCTTTTACTTTTTGCTAGGATTTGGTAGATTCTCTCTCTCTCTCTCTCTCTCTCTCTCGCTCTTCTCTCTCTTTCTCTTTAAAAATTATTTCTTTTTATTTTACTTCCTTGAAATGTTTTCTTCAACCTATCTTTTCAAACATCTTCCATGTGGGGCTCTGCCTTACTGGATATTTTTTCCCTCCATCATCCAAATTTTGAAGTCTTTCTTCATTTAAAAAGTCCTAAAAATGATGAAGATTGAAAATTCACCTTACTTGTGAGTAGACATCAACTGAAGTTTTAAATTTCCAAGAAGTTCCTTTATAAAAACTGAGATTAAATGAACAGGTTATAGTTTCCCTATATTTTATGGACTTCAAGTAGTGAACAAAATCTTTTGATAAGATCCCCCACCCTCCCTTGACCCTCACTCCTTACATGTGCAGAACAGTGGGACGGGAAGATGTGATTACCTACCTGCTCCCGCCTGGAACTCCGAACACACACCAGCTTGTAGGCATTGCTGTCCTTGCTCTTCAAGTTGTATATGTGTAAAGCATACTCCAGAGTAGCAGGGAAATAACTTTCCATGACTTTTTGGCCATCATTCTCCCTTTCCTCTTGGGAATTCCAGCCATGAGTCGCTAGGAGCTGGGAACCTATGAGAAGCAGGGGCATGGCCCAAGGCAGAGCCCACCTCCACTGCCGCACAGCAGGACTACAGGCAAGCGGGCACCCATGGCTTTCAGTCTACCTCACTCAGGATCCCGCCAGAGCTTACCTGGGCACTGGTCCAACTTATCTGCTCCAGGACCAGTCCTTCCTCTGGGCCTCCTCTCTGCTATTACACCCTGTTCCTTCCCCCGTGTGACCCTGCCTCTTTCCTCCTAAGCCGTTAAAACTGTCTCCTGTCCAGGAGAGAGGAACGAAGCCTAGGCTGGGTGGGTTGGGAAGGGGTAGCAATGTGAGGAGGGGTCTTCTGTAGCAGAATCTCAGCCACAGGCCTCCCTCAGCACCTTCTCTCCTCAGTGAGGAGAGAAGACTTTACTTAGATGCCTCATAATCAGATGCTGAAATGAGGACACAGCTGCAAGAGGTAGAACTAGAAGGTGATCCTCAAACACGGCAGTAAGGTGAGCGCCAACAAGAAGGAGGGGCAGAGCCAGAAAAAGATGGGTTGCTGAGAGCCAGCTTTGTGGGTGATAGAAGGGAACCTGCACAGAGATGAGGTGTATTATTTAGAAAGGGTCAGAGGGGCCTGAGGTTTGACAGGTATTGGTGTTTCCTTGTTCTACTTGGCTCCTCAGACCCTCTGCGTTCTGGCACAGGCAAAGCTCACTGGCTCCTGGGGACGTTGCCAGACTAGGGAAGTTGGAGCATCAAGCTGGGCTCACTGCATCTCTCTTTGCACAGCTTCTCAGCTCATGGATGTGCTGCCATGTGGTAAGCGTCGGGCCTGGCTGGGTGAGTAAATGCTCTCCCGACAAAGGTGTTTACAGGAGAAATGGCCATGGACACACACTGTGCCTATAATAGCCTTTGTAGGAATTTACCTCTAGAGGAGGGGGAGTGGAGTAAAAGAGAAACAGAGGGAGAATGAACTAAAATGAGCTCCAGGGATGGGGAGCCATGTCCATTATTGATTATTGGTGCCCTCTTGTGGCCACAGTCATCACAGTTCCATGGGCACAATTTCCTGTGTGCAGTCTGTAGAGAAGGGACCTTTACACCCTCCAGCTGGAACAGGAAATTCAGCTATGGAACAACTAAATAACACATTCTTCACAAACAAACTTCAGCTCTGTGACTTGAAATAGGCCTCCGGTATCTGTGTGCAGCTACTTCTGAGCTCTGGAGGGAATCATAATCTCCTGAAGATCTCAGCAGTTCTGAGAAGGCCTAAAAAGTCGGCTTCTTAACCGGAAACCAGAGGGTGATGATGTTTTTGGTCTCTGGACTACGCTTTGAGAAGCACAGTGAGAGCGAGTCCCTAGACTTGGAGGCAGCCAATCATATGGAGAAATCACTCAATTGTAAGGGCATGGGGGTGGGCACTTGGGAAGGGTTTCTGGGGCCACACTGGATCAGAGAAGGGGTGAGAACTCCATGCCCGGTGATAAAGGAAAAGGGTTTCTAGATCCTAGGCAACAGTAGCCAGATGGTGCTTATGGAATGAGAGAAAGCTGCCGCTTTGACTCTGACGGTCTGTCTTCACCGAGGTCTTCAGAGCTGGTGTTCTTCCTAGGAGCGGGAGCTCTCAAACCTGACCCAGGCCTCCCTCTCCTCAGGTTGCCCACATTCAGGAGAGTCTGCTGCATGCTGTCAGATAATGCTCTTCCCTGAGCCCTGGTCTCCCTGTTCCTGGCCAGGCGAGCATTGCTGTCTACCCTCCATGTGACTTTGTGGTTTTCTTTTCAGACAAGGTTCTAGGTTCACAGTTGCATCATCTTCCATCACACAACTCTATCCTGACAGGATGACGTCAGGTTGAAATGTGTTATTTGCAATGAATAAGCAACTTGATATGATCATACGTGAAAAGCAGCGAGATGTTAACAAAACTCTATCCAAACACGTTGTATCTTATGCAAAATTATTATGCTTTTAAAAAAAAGAAAATTGCTCCAGTGTGACTGGAGTTGGAGGACATTATGATAAGTGACATAAGCCCGACATAGGACAAATACTGCATGATTCTATTTTTATGAGGAATCCAAAAGAGTCAAACTCACAGAGAAAGTAGAATGGTGGTTACCAGGGCTGGGGAGGCGGAAATGGGAAGCTGTTGTTCAAAGGGCATAAAGTTATGCATGATGAATAATTTCTGGAGATCTACCGTACAACATCGGGCTTACTATTAAGGATACCATATTGTGCACTTAAACATATGCAAAGTGCGTGGCTTGTGCTCTTACCACACCCCACCACACACACACACACATTAAATTAACAAAAGTAATGGATGTTGGAGGACACTTCTACAGGCGATGAGTGCATGGACTTGATTGTGGCAATGGTTTCATGGCAGATACTAATCTCTAAACTCTGAACTCTTTTGGTGTAGACACTGAATACTTCAATAAAGTGGTTTAACTAAAGCAAAAAAAAAAATAGGTCGCATCTTTTCTCAGGTGGTTTTAATTTCACCAAAACTGTCACTGAAGTGTAAGTAATATGGTTGTTTAGTCTAAGAAGGATTCTGCATGTTTGGGGCTGGGATGGCATTTCAGCAATCATAGGAACATCTTTGTGGGTTTTCGGGGGCAACAGGCCGTAGAGACCTGGGTGACACACCTAGATAGGCTGCAAGCGTGCCCAAAAGAGTTTGGGAAATGACCACAGAGGCCACTATCACTTTTCCATAGGAGGGCCTGAACAACATGGATCTGTCCCGCGAGTGTCAATGTCCTCCTGTCCTAAGGGCCCACATGCATCCAAGGGATTGTCGACACATACTCTTACATGAGGGATGGTTTAGACCTCTGTGGACCTCATCTGTCCTTACCGTGCAGGCAACGAGAGGACGGGAATGGCCGCACAGACCGAATCATGGATGTGTGGACACAGCTGGCTCTTACAAGTGTATCTATACTCTACTCTTGCCAGGTCCCTAGTTGTCTGGGGTGATTTCTCCCTCCCAGATTTAGAGCTAGTTATCACAGTTCCATGGGCACAATTTCAAGACAGGAAGCAAAGGAAGAAGAGTGAATCGGGCCTTAGCCCATCAGAATCCTGAAGACATGGGCACAGACATGGCATATGCCCAGCTCAAGCCAGAAGGTGTGGAGTGCCCAGCTGGATGCCTGCAGCAGCCTGTCTGTCACAGCCCTCTGTCTGGCCATCCCCCAGTCTGGGATCTAAAATGCCTGTTCTTCAAGGACTCATATTCATCTTTCAATGCCCAGACACAGTATCAATGCTTTCCGAAAGCTGCCCTGACTCTCTATGGAAAAACTCTTCTCACTAAACTGAGTCGTGGGTACTTGTTGACCTGTCTGTCTCCTGGGGGAGGCAGGACTCCTGTTTTGCCCACTCTTGTGTCGCTGGCACAAGCACCCTATATGCGTTATATAGGGAGTTCTCAGTAACTGTTCACTGAAATGATTCCCTGGAGCCAAAGGCCTATATTTCGGGAATCATTCCTTTTAACAATCAGAGAATGTCAGCAGTGGCTGGGACTAAACCACCAGCCCTTCTCTGTGGAGCTCAAGAGGAGGAAGAACACCTCTAAGGCTCTAAGGCTCTCACCTGCATGGCTTCCAGACCATTTCCTAAGGGCCCTGCCTCTCCTGCTTGGCACTCCCTTAGGGGCCCTCACCTGAATAACCTGAGATTCCCCAGGTTTTGCATGTGCTGGAAAACTAGAATGTACCCAGAGTACACATGGTCAAAAGAAGAAAACGGGCTCAAAGCACCCCAGAACTCAGGACAGAACACAGTGATCACAGTTGGGTCAAAGGAAACAGTTTAGGAGGGGCCAGGAAACTGCTCTCGACAACCCTCCCCCCTCCATTCTTTCATCCGGAGGGCTCAGTCTTCAGGTGACTTTGAGTTTTGATCATTTAAGGAATCTCATGTCGACTTCCAGCAAATTTAAGTGAAAAAGAAGAGCTACAACAGAATCTAAAAATGGCCAAAGGAAGAATCAAAATATAAACATAAGCACCAACTAGGTAAGGTCTCAATCTCAAATTCCAGAGCAGTTTTCTTCTCCTCCCACCTGTGCAGCGTGCTGAGTAGTGATAGGCTTCTTCCTAAGCCCCCTTAGGAGGATGGCACTCACCTGCCCACCTCATTCCGGGGCAGCCTGTTGCCCCTGCTAGTGGAATCAGAGATGGGGCCTGCTGGGGGAGAGGAAGTGCTACCCTCCAGCCTCTTTGGGACTCACTTTTGGAAACTGTTCTTTTCCTTTCATGTGACCAGAGTGTGCTTTTCATCTCTTTCATCGTTTACATGTAAACAAAGACTTTCCTTAAACTTTGGAATATGATACGATATAATATAATATAATATAATATAATATAATATAATATAATATAATATAATATAATATAATAAAATATAATAAATGCACTGCAGTACAGTACAATACAATATAACATAATATAATAATATATGGTTCACTTTAGAGCCTAGGCACTGTCGTATGGTCTCCACATGCATTCACTCATTGAAGCCTCACAGGGAGAGTCCGCCAAAATGATATATAGTATATTACATTATATGCTTTTAGCATCTTGCATAAATAATATGATACTGTGTTTCTTGCAAACCAATGCTTTGACTCAAATCATATCTGTGAGTGTCACCCACATTGGCACTTGTCGATCTAGGTCCTCCATTCTCACTGCTTTTGTTTTATATGTTAGATCCTTATCCGAACAGACCATAGTTAATGAAATCATTCCCTACTGAGTGACCCCAGGTAACTCTTCTTGTTAACATTAGGCCTTCAGTAGCACCTCACCCTGGTCTCCATGTGCATGTGTGTGAGAAGTCCTCCAGGTTAGGTGCCAGAAGGAACACTGCTGGGGTATGGGATAGTCCCTTCCTTCAGTTTTCTTAGAGTATCGCTGTGCTCATGATCTCTTTCATTTTTCAGACGAAATTAAAGACAGTTCAGTGTGTCAATGCTTTTGTTGAGGGTTTGTGCTTTTTTAGGTTTGACTTTAAAAATTCTTTTCTCTATCCGCCTATATTTTCTTCTAATTATGTCACTTCTTTGCTTTTCCAGCTGGAGTTTGAATGTGTGTACAGTGTGAGGTAGGAATCTAAGGCTGAAGCACTTCACCCATGGAAGCACAGCTGACCTTCCAGCACTGTTTATGGAGCCAGTCATTCTTTACTATCCAATTCGACAAGACGTCTGTCTTATTCCTGTTTCCCAAAACATACTGATTGCTTTTGAGCCCTTCTTCTCTAGTATTAGCAGTTAAAAATGGCATAGGCCAGAGGTAGAAAGGTATCATTTGAAATTGGAAAGAAAAGGGAGTAAAATGCTCGGACACATTCTAGGGCCTGGATATGTGTGTCATGTCCTGGGCTCTGCCTGCTACATGGGGTCACTCCCTACTCACCCCTATCGCTTGGTCACACCCTTTGGTCACTGGGCTGTGGCACCCTGTTCTCTTTACTTAGAATCCAGCTTTGGGGAAGGCGGTCTGGGTTTGACCCAATGTGTTACAAAGCCCTTCCTGGATTAGCCGTTGTTGTGGATGCTGTCGTCAGTATCTCAAACACCAAATTCTGCAAGCTCCACCCCATTCTTTCATCATTTGGAAACACGAGATTTGTTCTTGTATCTTTTCCTAAAGTCTTTTTTGGTTTTATTCTTCAAAGACCTTGTCTTCCTGGCAAGTCGGAGTTACTTTTTGGATGCAGGTAAGGACTTGCCCAGAGGAGTAAGAGGAACTGAGCATATCCATCATGGAGAGGGCTGGGGTACAGAACTGAGAATAAAGGCTGATAGTGAAAAAGCAATATCACCATGGTATTCATTTACAGAAGCTTGAGTTTTCAGATGATTCTTACAGATAATATGTTGAAGTCGATAGAAACCATGGTAGCAGGAAAAGCAAGGGCCGAGTAGGTCTTTGGATTCGGACACATCTGAGTTCAAGTCTCACTTATACTTCTTACTCTTTATAGTATCTGGAGCACATTTTTACTTTATGTGAGCTTCTGTTTCCATAACCATAAAATTAGAATTATTTGATATCTCCCTCAAGGGGTTGTTACAAAATGAATGACATAATTTATGGGAGGCATTGACAGAATGCCTGGCAGAACCGGGCACTCAACAAATGACATTTGTAGTACTCACTCTTCTTGATTATTGGAAAAGCATCCCTCTGTAGTCAACTTTGGTTCTAACAATTCTCACCAGGCAGGTGGCAAATGAGCCACCTGTGTACACTACATCTTCGGAGCTGTGGGACCTAGGGCCGCGAGGGGAAGGCAGAGGAGCAGGTGTTTCTGTGGCTCCACTGCCATCTCTCAGGTTCCCTAGGATGGTGTGGACACAGCTTGGCTTTGAGTTTAGACTTTCAGTCTGATCCATGTTGGGATCAAATCTCAAGAAAACTCATTCTAGGAAATCAGATATGACGGTGTTCTTTTTGAAAGGCACTGACAACCAAATTCATGCTCCTGAGCTTCAAATTCAAAGTGTTAAGAAGCTTGAGTTCAAGTTCTTGCATTCTGACCTTGCAGCTGTGAAACCCTGGCATCATACTTAGCCTTCCCAACCCCCTTTTCCTCTTCTATAGTATGGTCTTGCGTCAAGTCTACAGGAGGGGGCATGTGCAGCAATGCTGTGTGGCCTCTCAAAGCACCACATAACTATGGACAAATAGAATACCACTGTCCCTCGCCTCCATGCTGAAGTCAAAACAGCCTTGAGTTCTGCTTGTCCTCTACTGGGAGCCAGTTTTGTTGCATAATAAAATAAGGCTTAAGTGATCGGTGTAATCATTTGCCGAGGCCTGCCAAACTTTCTAGGCCAACCAATTCTTTTTATTCCACACTGGACCTTTGTCACAAGAACTCTTTCCGGGCAGGCTGTCTGGGATTGTCCTGCCTTACACACTGTACTCACACTGTGCACTGTGTTCTAGTTTTCATTTTGACAGGTTTGGGCAATGTTTGCCTCTGCTCCTTTTAAAAAGGTCTCTTTCAACTTTGCCAATTTGAGAAATGTGTCTCTTTTGCCTTCCTTAACAGTTATCCAGGCATGGACAATGGCTGCTTTGTCCTCAGAATTATGCCATTCGGAGTTCTTTTCGGGTACCCCACAGCAATTCCTGTTGACTCAGCTGAATTTCCACCTTCTCAATTATCACTTGGAGAGCAACCGCAACGTCTAACATTGACATTTATTTTGGTAACATTAAAGTGAACTCATTGCAGAGATAACATGCCCTTTTAGGGGAACAATCCAGTCCATTTTCCACCTCCTTTACTTTTCCAGGCACTTCAGCTGTTCTTGACTAAGCTAAAATCTTTTTTTAAGACGAACCACAATCCACGTGAATTCGGGCTAAAGGATTAGATTTGGAATCTGTTTCTTTAATGTCTGTACATAGTGGTTCAATTTAAGAGATAACCTGTAGCAGTATTAAAATATAAATATCGAAGATTGGAGCGGAGTTATGCCTGCGAGTTTCAATGACCATCTTTCATATCAGCCATCAGACAAATATAGCCTAATATTGACAAATACAGTTATAGTGGTGTAAGCCTGTGGCCCAGAGGAATCATCAGAGAAGACACTGAAAGAATTGGAACATAGCAACCTGCGCCCAAGGACTGGGATAGCACCTGGGTGCAATTGAAGACTGTTGCTCTTCTTTTTAGTTGATCTGTACTTCCTATCATGTGCAGACATTACTCTCACGAAAATAAAATAATGGTTCTCAGCTTTCTTGTACCCCTCTGAATTCAAAGAGAAGTTGTCCGACCTAATAGAGTGATGCAAGTTGAGGGGTTAGGGGCAGGAAGATTGGGCGAGGTGAGGAAGGCCCTCCTCCTTAGGGGGTGCTCCACAACAGGGTACCAAGTGAGGAGCAGGTCAAAAGGAAAGGACAGCTCCTGGAAAACCCACTAAGACATTTGAGGAGTAATTTATGGCACTCATCTTTAGATTTTCCAGTTAAATGTTCCAAAGGAAACCATGGGAATGCATCACGCACTACCACACACTTCAAGAACTTAAGGCCTGAGTCATCACAGTCAAGTTCCAAAGTTGGCTTCAGCGCCCTAACTCTGTGCACCTTGCTCTGTTTCACGACATTCTTCCTCAGAATTTGCACATTATTGCATTTTATAAGATTGTAAGATTGGTTTGGAAAACGGAATTCATAGCAGTGTTTACTCACCTCGGCGCACGCGTGCACACACACACACACACACCCAAACAAACAACTTCTAGCAAACAAAGGACTCCTTAATGAAAACTCAGAGCACTGAATTGAGTCCTGGGACAGGTATGCTTTAGCCCTAGAGCCTTTCCCATTTTACTAGGTCCTTAGATGGTTACTAGAGTTCTGGAGGTGTGACTGATCTCAACGTCTGCTCGTGTCCTGGAGGGGATAGTCAGGAACTATTTGGTCCAATCCTCCTTATGCTACCGGGAGCCCTGTACACCAATTGTGAGGCCTATCTGATAGAGTGAGAACTTCTGCCTTGGGGCCTAGGATCCTGTTTTTTTTAACAAAAGCTCCAGGTGATCCTGAGGCAGATGAGAGGGCACCATTCTTTGAAAAGCACTGAGCAGAAGGTCTCGAGGATCCCCATTAATCCTTTGCTGAATGAATGCACCCCTAGCACAGACTGGACAGCACACCAGTGGGAAGAGAATCTGAAGAGTCTTCCAGGGCTATCCACAGATCACAGCATGTCACTTACCGCACACGTGCGCCCGTGTACTCACACACACACACACACACACACATACACACACTCGTCCATAAGGAGTTTCCTGCCTGCACCCTTTCCCCCCAAATTGTGGTTACCTTTGAGAACTGAAAGGAGCCATTACTGGAAAAGGGCAGCCCTAGTGTCCCTCAGTGTGTTCCCTTAGGATCCCAGCCCAGCAAGACCTGCAGGAAGAGAGCAGGGCCTGCTATGGAAGGTGAGAACAGTCTTTGGAAATTCATGTCTCAAACCCTGCTCTGCCCATCCCAATCTCAGTGATGGATAATGACTTTATCCATTTAGGAAATCTTTTCTGGCATAAAGCGAGACTTCAGTATCTTCAACTACCACAAAGAATATGATAGATACAAAAACATTCTGAAGTGAAAGAAATGCAGCTAAATTTGGAGGACTTTTTTCTTTTTTTCTTTTTTTTTAACTGTGGTAAGATATACATAACATAAAATGTATTATTGTAACCATTTTCAGGTGTACAGTTCAGTGGCATTAAGCACATTCACCTTGCTGTATTACCATCACCAACGTCTATCCTCAGAACTTTTTCATCTTCCCTATCTGTAACCTTGAAACAATAACTTCACTTTCTTCTTCTTCATCCATCTCCTAGCAACCATCATTCTACTTTCTCTCTTTGAGTTTGATTACTCTGGATATCTTATGTAAGTGGAATCATACGGCATTTGTCCTTTTGTGCCTAGCTTATTTTAGCTTAGCATAATGTCTTCAAAGTTTATCCATGTTGTAGTATGTTTCAGAATTTCCTTCATTTCCTTCCTTTTTAAGGAAGGAAATTCATATTCCACCGTATGTATAAACCAATTTTGTTTATCTACTCATCTGTCGATGGACACTGGGGTTGCTTCCACTTTTTCACTGTTGTGAATAATACTGTTATGAAAATAGGTATAAAAATATTTCTTTGACTTTCAACTCTCTGGTCCTTTGGGTATATACGCAGAAATGGAATTTCTGGATCACGGAGGTATTCTGTTTTTTAAGTTTTTAGGAAGTGGCATACTGTTTCCTATAGAGGCGATACCATTTTATACTTCCACCAGCAATGCACATAGATTTCAATTTCTCTACACCCTCACCAACACCTATTATTTTCTGTTTTTGTTTTGTTTTGTTTTGTTTTTTGTTTTGTTTTAAATAATAGATATCCCAATGGGAATGGAGTAGTATGTCTCATTATGGTTTCGATTTGCATTTTCCTAATGATTAGTGATTCTGAGCATCTATTTATAGGATTATGAACCACTTGCATATTTTCTTTGCAGACATATCTATTCATGTTATTTTGACCATTTTTTAAATAGGGTTGCTTGGTTTTTTGTTGTTGAGTTGTAGGAGTTCTTTATACATTCTGAATATTAACCATTTTCGAATACATGATTTGCAAATATTTTCTCTCATTCCATGGGTTGCTTTTTTCCTTATGACAGTGCGTTTTGATGCAAAAAAGTGTCCAATTTGTCTATTTTTTTTCTTTTTTCCTTCGGCTTTCGATATCATATCCAAGAAATCATTGCTAAATCCAGTGATGCTTTCTCCCTATAATTTCTTCTAAAATTTAACAGTTTTAATTCTTATGTTTAGGTCCTAGATCCATTTGGAATTAATTTTTGTATATGGTTTATGGTAAAGATACAACTTTATTCTTTTATATATGGATACCCACTTTTCCCAACACCATTTGTTGAAAAGACTGTCCTTTCCCATTTGAATAGTCTTGGCACTCTTGTCAAAAATCATCTGACCACATACACAAAACTGTATTTCTGGGCACTCTCTTCTGATTAGTTTGTTTATGTCTTTATTTATGCCATGACCATGCTCTTTTAATTACTCTACTTTTGTAGAGTTTTGAAATCAAGAATTGCGAGGTCTCCACTATTAAAATTCTCTCTTTATCTTTGATGTTTGACAATTTAATTATAAGATATCTTGAAAAGAGTCACTTCAGAGTCAACCTTTTGGGGATGTTAGGGGATGAGGACTCTGGCTGTTCATTTCTCTCCCCCAAATTTGGAAAGTTTTCAGCTATTATTTTATTAAGCAAATTTTTTAAATCAATATCTCTCTCTGTATCTCTCTGTCTGTCTCTCTCTCTCTCTCTTTCTCTCTCTCTCTCTATCTCTCTCTCTCTCTCTCTCCCCCTTCAACCCCCTGCCGCCCTTTACTGCTTCTGGGACTTCTATCATGTACATATCACTTGCCTTGATGATGTCTCATAAGTCGCATAATCTTTCTTTACTTTTTTTCACATTTTGTTTTCTTTTCGGTCCTCTCATTGGATAATTTCAAATGTCCTGCTTAGGAGTTCACTAGTTTTCTCTTTTGCTTGATCAAGGTGTGCTATTGAAGCTTCCTATTTAATTTTTCAGTTCAGTCTTTGAATTCTCTAGTTCTAGGGTTTCTGCTTGAGTTTTTTTTTTTAAAAAAAAACTATATTTTTTGTAAAATTTCTCATTTTGGTCAGGTACTATATTCCTGAATTGTTTAATTGTATATCTGTATTTCTTTTCCTCTTTAATACATATTATTTATTTATTTATTTGTTTCTTTGTTTGTTTGTTTGTTTATCTGTTTATAAATAAAGTTTATTGGGGTGTCATGGGTTAATACAATTTTATAATTTTCAGGTATACATTATAATTTGACATCTGTATATTCTATTGTGTTTTTACCACACAAAGTCCAGTGTCCTTCAGCTCTCATATATTTGATATCTTAACCACTTCATCTCCCCCTATCCCTCTACACTGAACCCCCTTTACCCCGTCTACCTCCCCACTTCGTCCTCACCCAACTAGTAACCACTAGTTCATAGTCCTCTGGTAACTACCAGCCTATAGTCCATGTCTATTAGTCTCTCTTTCCCTGCTTATTTGTTACTTTTAGGTTTTATCCCACATATAAGTGATATCATATGATTTTCAACTTTTTCTGTCTGGCTTGTTTAGCTTAGCATGATTACTTTGAGGACTATCTGTGTTGTTGCAAAGGGCAATATTTCATCTCTTCTTATGGCTGAGGAATATTCCATTGTATATATGTACCACAGCCTCTTTAGCCAATCGTCTATGGTAGGACACTTCGGTTGCTTCCATGACATGGCCACTCTGAATAATGCTGCTATGAACATCAGTGTGCAAATATCTTTCGAATATGGGTTTTCACGTCTTTGGGGTAAATACCCAGTAGACAAATTGTTTGATCATACGGTAGATCAATTCTTAGTTTGTTGAGGAACCTCCATACTCTTTTCCATAGTGGCTGTACCAATTTGCAGTCCCACCAGCAGCGTATGAGGGTTCACATGGGTTCACATTACAGCTCTATAGGGTAGCCCCTCTACGATGTCAAGTCCAAGAATCACTCTCCCACTCCCCACCTACATACAGACCCTACACCTCCTGGCCAATGAGAAGCCCAAGAAAAGTTTATTGGTGGAATAAATGAGTTGCGAAAAGAGAACCCAAACTTTTTAGCAAATAGGAGTTAATTAATCCACTTATGTTTGGCAAGGAAATTCTCCAGTACAAGGTGCAGATGGGGTCTTCCCTAGTCTTTGAAATCCTCACCTTACTCTGCGGATCCCTAGAATTCAATCAATTGCTCAGAGGACAAGACAGTTATTTTTTCCCTTTTAAAAGAAGACTTTAGAGTTCAGGAGTTACAAGGGGTTTTTTGGGGGAGTGGGCGGTGCTGGTGGGGATGGGGAGGAGGTGACACCTTCTCTGAGACCAGGGTAAGCACCGGGCTTGGGCACACACTACAGGAAGTCTGGGACTGGTGGGGAGGAGCTGGAATGTGTTAGCTGGTGGAAACCCAGACTGATGAGGAGGGCCAGGATTGGGAGGACAGGCAGGACTCAGGTGAGGAAAGCAGGTAGCGGGGAAGGGAGGGATTTTAACGGGAGGGCCGGGACTGGGAGGGAAGAGCTGGGCGAGAGGGTGGGTAACGGAGAGCTGTGGGGAAGGGCTGGCGGGAGAAGCAGGACCACAGGACAGGAAAGGAATAGGGCCCCAGGGCCTGGGCTGGTCTAAGTGAAGGGGATGGGACGGGGCGGAAGAGGAGGAGCTCGGGGAGGGGGCGAGGGGTTGGAGAGAGGCTGGACCCGCGCGCCTGGGGAATAAATGCCGAGGCCCGTGAGTGGTGCTCCAAGCGTCTGCTTTGCTTCCCTCGTCTCTCTTCTCAAGTCGCTCCACCTCGCGTCCCCTCGGAGCCGACCATGGCAAGATCCCTGCGAATCGCGCTGCTCCTGATGGCCACTTTGGTTCTGGCCCTGGCTTTGGCGGTGAGTCCCGCGGCCAGCGCGTACCAAGGCAAGACTCGCCTAGTGGGCGGCCTGGAGGACGCGGACGTGAACGACGAGGGCGTGCAGGAGGCACTCGACTTCGCCCTAAGCGAGTACAACAAGGCGAGCAAGGACGCCTTCCACAGCCGCGTCATACGGGTGGTGCGTGCCCGCAAGCAGGTGCGTCCCTGGGACCGGGTGTCGGGGCTGCGGAGCAGGCAGGGCGACCGGGATGCGGGGAGCCTGCACCGCGAGAGGGCGGAACCTGCGCCTGGGAGGCTGTGGCATTCCGTGACGTAGCCAGACGCGCTACTGCCTGCCGCACTCGCGGGAGAAGCAACCTCTAAGGCCCTGGAAGCTCTCCAGATGGGCCCTAGACGCTGACACGCCCATGTTTCTCAGCCAGGCAGTTTCCTGTCTCCCACATCCCTTCGCGGACTTGTCCCCAGGAGTGCCACTGGGTCCCGGACACTCCTGGTTGCCGCCCTGCTCTTCATTTCTGTTTTCAAGCACCAGCCTAGCAAGGAGAACTTGGCTTGGGGTCAGGGTCCCTGTCTAGCCCACTTAGCCTAATGGGACTGGGGGCTCAGTGTGAGCTGGGAACCAAACGACCATGTGCGAAGGAAAACACGTACACCTGGTTAGCCCCTCCCTCCCACTGAATGATTTTTTAAGCAGTTTCTTCCTTTTAACTTTGCATTTTGACATAATTTCAGACTTACAGAACCGTTGTAAAATTAGCACTTAGACTCTCCGTAGATCCTTCATCCAGATTCCTCAAACGTTAAAATTTTGTCCTGTTTGCTTTATCTGCCCGCCTCCCTCCCTCCCCACGTGTGTGCATGGGTACATGTGTGCCTTTATTTCTCTGAACCATTTGAGAGTATATATTTCCCCCAAACAAGGGCATTCTCTTATATGATGACAGTACAATTTGGAAAATCAAGACTCAACACTGACATTTATCTAATGCACAGACCTTATTCAGATGTCCTTCATCGTCCCAGCAATATCCTTTATAGCCAAGAACACTCCAGGGTCATATGCTCCAGCCACTGTCCTGCACCGTCCTTTCCCCTGCAGCAGCCTATCTGTTTCATGACCTTGGCATTTGTGAAGAGTCCGGCCAGTGTTGTGTAGACTGGTGCTCCGTTTGGATTGGCCTGAGGTTTCCTCAAGATGAGATTCGGGTCATGCAGAAGAGACATGTTCTTCCAGTCTCTCAGCAGGTGCCTGTAAACCAACCTCCATGTCCTCCATGTGCAGTGGTATCTGGGGCCAGCAGGCACTCCAAACATCCTCCCTGAGGTAGGGCCCTCACTGCTTCCCTAGTCACCCCGAAGGTGTCAGCAAACAAAGGAGTCCTGGATCTGGCCTGTGGCCAGGTAGATGCCACTCAGAGGGTGTCGCACAAGAATCCAGACCTGCCTAGAGATCCTAGAGGAAAGGCCCTCGGAGCGTTGCTTCCCTGTGCAGGTCCCACCCATGGAACATGCTCTAGGCTGTGAAGTTTCATTCTGCACCTTGAGACGGGTGTCCACCACCAGCAGCCAGAGGTAGTTGAGTGCCTGCTGGGGTAGACAGGAGCACACCTGACCCTGCCTCTGCCAGCCCACCCCGAAGTTCTGGCCAGATAAGGAAGGCAATCAAGTTCAGAAAGGGAAGAGGAGAGCTTCAGGGAGGACTACTGGGCTTTGCGCTTGTCCTTGAAGGAAGGCTAGGATTTAGACCAGCTGGCCTGCTTCGCACTGGAGAGCAGAACATAGCCACACGGCAACAAAGTGTGGTGCTGCATGCCTGGATTTAGGCCTCGTTTCTACCTTCTCTTGAAATTTCAAACAGTGAGTCAAGATCAGACCCATATCTCCTGCAGCAGTCAGCTGGCACTGTCCCTTTGGATGGGACGTGCACTCCCTGCTCACCAGGTCCCCGCGAGCCTGCTCCTCTCCAGGATGACACTAGCTTGGCACTTCTGGGAAACTGATACCAGAGGAATCAGGGGCCTTGATTGGGATCCACCAGGCAGATTCTAGAGCCTGGTCGCGGCCCGTCATCCTAAGATTCTCCGAGTTCTCATTAGGTGTGTCTTGGGAGTGCCTCTGTGAGGACAGCCTTCACTTCTGTAATTTCAAATGTAAAGGACACATGTTTGACACACTTTAGATATGTTCCCATCACAAGGAACTCTTAAAGGCATCTTTTATTGACCTCAAACATCCCTGTCCGTGTGTGTACGTGTATGAGAACGAGCGAGAGACGGAAACGCATCTCATTTCCTGCCACTCAGGGGATGAGTAAACCTGGTTACATGCAATGAGAGTCAGTATGGCTTCACACCACCAACTGGACTGTAGCTTCAAGGTCATTATCACGTTAGTCTTCCTGAGGCATATCTAGCCCAGACTCAGGCAGAGCTGTCACTTTGCCTTAGTCCTTGCCCCAGATCTTGGCGCTGGCACAGTTGACTTGCTGACACCCTTGCTGGCTCCCCAGAGCTGCGCCTTCAGTTCCTGGGCCAGTTAATGGAGTTTTGGTGTCTGGCTTCCATCTTCCATTTTCCTGCCTCTCTTCCTACTAGGCTGCATGACGCACCTTGTTGGAGCTGCTGTGTAAACAAGTTACAAGTTGGGCCTGGGGCACAGCACCTTGGACACTAGTCAGAAGTTGGCTCAGTACCGCCTGGGTGCCAGGCAGTGGATGATGGCCCTAGGCACAAAAGCAGAAAGGTTTTGTGCTTTTGTGACATGGGCCGGTGTTGAAAGGCAATCATACTCTTCACATGCATAGGCGGTGGCTGGCACGAACTACTTCTTGGATGTGGAGATCGGTCGAACCACGTGTACCAAGTCCCAGCCAAACTTGGCCAGCTGTCCCTTCCACGCCCAGCCACAGCTGAGGAAGGTATGTGCCTAAAGTGGGCCAGGGACCAAGCATGCAGGCCAGAGGTGTGGGGGTGTTCCTGTGGGAGTGTGTCATGTGTGAGTGCTGTGGCATGAGTGGGTTGTGTGGGTGTTGGATAGGTGTGGGGGTTAAGGGTGCGTGTGCGGAGGTGCCTAATTTAAATTTTTAGGTGGGTTTAAGCTGGGTTATTGGGGCACCACGTGCTTGGGGATTGCCTGCTTTGTGGAAGAAGCAGCTGGAACAGATTAGAGGGAATTAGAGGCCTGTAGGGGGAGAAACCCTCCCATGCTGCCCTGCTCACTAAACATCGAACTCTCCAGCGATCAGCAGGGCTGGTTCTTGGAAGCTCTCAGCCTCTCGTCATCCCTCAAGCCCCACAGCCTGCCTCATTAGACCTGGGTCTTTCCCTCTGAACCTGTGTTAGTGCTGGCCCACTAGAGGTGGAGGGAACTTGGGGGCATGGCGTGCACCCTCTGGGGCTGTGTGGCCTTGCGTGGGCTGCTCCTTAAAGGGCTGTGCTGGGGGGAGCAATAGTGTAGAATCCTGTGGGGGTTGGGGTGCAGGATGCCATCTCTTAGACTTGGAGTGATGGGAGGGATGATAGGGAGGGCATTGCTGAGTCTTGGTTAGTAGTCTGGGGCTGGGGTGGGGAGTAGTCTGGGTCTGGGTCTGAGAGTCCCACCAAACAACCACAATTCCTGACCCGCACATCTGCCATCTCCTGTTGGACAATTTCCTTTTTTACTGTAACCCTACCTGACAATCCCTCTCTCTTCCCTTTTGCAGAAAGCGCTGTGCTCTTTCCAAATATACACTGTCCCCTGGATTGGCGAGATCTCCATGGTGAAGTCCAGCTGCCAGGCTGCATAGAGGACATGTAACAGGCTGGGCCACCCTGAGTGCCTCTCACTTGCACCCCTGCCCCTCCACCCCATAGAGTTCCTAAGCCTTAGATGGGCGACCCCAACCTGGTGGAGTCCCCTCAGTGTGCCGGCCCCAGAAGCCAAATAGAGAAGGCTTCTTGAGCAGCTAAGTGGCTCTAACTCGTTTCTTTCTTTTAATTGCTTTCCAGGTGTACCTGTCCCTGGTGCACCTGTTTTACTCCTACTTTGCGCAATAAAGAGTAACATAGCTGCTCCTTGAGTGTTTCGTTGTTTTGGGGATGTGCCCGAAGGGTTTAGACAGTTACTTTATGAAGAGCTCCTCCTTATCCTGCTGGCTCTGGAGGGAGGAAGAGGGGACGGGAGCTGACACACAGAGCCACGGCGGGCACGTCAGGAGAATGTGCTGCCCCATTGCAGATGACTGAGTTTGGGAGGCTGCAAACCCAGGGCTTTGGCTGTGGTGGCTCCTGATAATCGGATAAGAAAGAGAAGGGGTCCTGGGCTGCTGACCCTGGAGGCTCGGCTGCTGCCTTTGAAAAGCCAATGAGCAAGGGCTGGACAAGAGGAAAGGTTCAAATGAAACCCTTATAGCCCAGGGCCTCCTTCATCAAGGTTCTGGAAGACCATAGCTTTCAGTCAGGTATGCTGAGCTGATCAGGCCCTGGGACTGATGTGATTGTTCGGGTTCCCTGGAGACTAAAGAAATAATGCTTTAGGTCTGCTTTTCCTCACAAGAGACTAGGCACCAACAAGGAGTCCAAGACTAAAAGTATGCGTGTGTGTGTTTATAACTGATTAGGGAATTGCCAGTCAAAATCAAAGTCAGTCAAGGTCAGCTTCGGTCTTGAAAAAGAGTGAACGCAGCACCTTCTCCGATATGTTCCTAGGGAGCTGTGGTCTACAAGGATTTTAAGGACTTATACCTGCCAGCTCTTTTCAGGGGCCCCATTGAATACAAGTCCCTGTGTAGAGCTTCACGTGAGAAATGTGGAATTTAAAATGTAACCAGGACGGACATACAGTGGGCTTTCTTCTTGTTCTAAGGGCTTTGTAATTAATAGGGAATATGTCAGCTCTTTGTGTCACCGTCATTCCACACAGTAGAGGATATTTAGTGCCCCAAATAGGAAAGATCCGGTCCTAAACAACAGACAGCTAAACACAGCCCTGCTCCCTGCACTGTCCTTACAGTGCTGGCTTCCTCTGGGGTACGGGGTAGGAGTGGGGTCTTTTCTCAGGATGATACTGCTGGGGTGAGTTATGCACACTTTGCCACTCACGGCTGTGTGGATAAAACTCATGTGGCTCTGCTGGGAACATGGAACAAGAAATAACAAAGAGGACCCACACACCCTGCTTCGGGGCCCAGCGCCCCACATGCCACTGCTTTACCTTGCAAAGCTAGAACCAAGAAAGCCAGGAAGAGGGTGGGGATTGTCCCCCTCCAGCGTTCCTCCCTGGTGACAAGTCGGCTCCGAATGTTTGAGCCTTGTCTCATCTTCACGCTCACTGCAGACTTTATTTAAGGAAAGGGATTTGGCATTCGAGAGGTGAGGCACTGCCCACAGGCCGTGAACTGGGGAGATTTTCGTCTGGGCTCTGAGGGTGGGTGGGGAGGGGAGAAGGTGTGACCGGACTTGGGGATAACACGTTTCTGTTCGGGGACGGGACGGGTGTTGTCGAGCTGACTGGATAGAAGTGGTGACCTGGGGTGGAAGCCTCCTTATAGGGTTGCCTTGGAGAGAGATCTTGATTTTTACACAAGCAACCAGCATCCAGGCACTGCAATGAAATGCTGAGCCATGACTTTTGCGCACTTCCAATTCAATTATCTTTTCCTCGTGGAAGTTGGAGATAGGGAGATGAGGGGCAGGGAGAGGATAGGGAGAGAGGATTGCAGGGAAGGGGCTGAGCACACAGCTCAGTCCACCTACGCCTCCCCCACAGCCCCGTGCATCTTCTTCGAACACCCAGGCCTTCTGTTACACAGCCCACACCACAGGGGTTCCCCCTCAGATGGGGGTGGAGGGCGGACCTGTGGATGCAGAGACTGGGGCTCTGGGAGAGGTGATGTGACCCAGAAGGCTTTCTGACCTGATCGACTCCGAGACCAGTGTATCTTGTAGGGAAGCACAGCCCTGCAACTTTTACTGCATGGTTTTACTTTGGTGATTATTTATTTTAAATGTAAGTATAAGTGTATAATGTATATAAAATATCCATATTAATAGATTTAGCACAGTGCCTGGCTCTGAATAAACACTCAATAGGATTTAGATATTTTTTTCATTGAGCTAATGATATGTTGAGGTGGTTGAAAACACAGTCCCACATTCTCCTTGCATGGAGAAGTGGGGTCTGTGAGCTACCTCTTGACTCTGGGTGGCCTTGTGATTGCTTCAACCGGAAATTGCGGGGAAAGTGACCTGCAACCTGCACGGTGGGGTCAGAGAAGGCCCCGGGGCTTCTGGCAAGCTCTTGGACATTCGCCCCGGGTAAAAACTACGTCCATATGAGAAGCCCCACTTCCCAAGACCACCATGCTGGAGAGGCCCCTGCACTTGTCTGCTTGACAGTCCCAGCTGAGCTCCTGGCCAAAGCCGGCATCACCTGCCAGGCAGGTAAGTGGGCCACCATGGATGTCTAGCCCAACTGATCTCTTAGGTGACTGTGGCCCCACTGTTATTTGACCGCAGTCATATGAGGGCCCCCAACGAAGAACTGCCAGGCTGCTCCTTTCCCAAATTGCTGGTCCACGAAACCACGAGCAAGAGAAAATGGTTGTTGTATCACACCTTCAATTGCTAGGATGACATATCACACGGCAGTAGTGTCTGTGACGTAGCATGCGCGTGTATGTGTGAGTGTGTGTGTGTACAGGTACACATTGAAGGCTGGGAAGCCCATGGACCCTGGAGCCAGATGTCCTGGGTGAGAATTCCAATGCCTGTGTGACCTGGGCAAGCTCCTTACCCTCCCTGAGTCCCACTCATCATCAATAAGAGGACAATATGAGCCCCTTTCTCTTGGGGTTATGGGAATTCAATTTGTTTACATCTGTAAGGAACCCAGAATAATTCAGCTTGTTACACAAATAGATATTAGTATTCCAGTTATGCTGTTAACAGATTTTATTTTATGTGGTGACTCATAAGAGTTTAATTTCACTTTTTGAAATGATGTTATTAGTCACTTCTATTTTTTTCTGAGAGATTTCCAAACCTGCATCTAAAGGCCACCGTGTGTACAGCAAAGTTTTAGTGTCATAGGTCATTTTCTGCATATCAGTTTTAAATCTAGCTGAGTTTATTTTCCTGAGCCAACTATTCCATTTCAGATATGTTCTGTTAATATATGTGTTAGGTAACGACAATTCTCTTTATCGTTTGCTGAAATTTATTTCTGAATACATTGAATTTATTCTTCCAGATGAAATTTTTCTCCAAGTTCCCAAAGTAGAATTACTGTGTTTTGAACTAGAACTATTTTGAATTTATATTTCAATTTGGCAAAAAGAAAAAACAAAAGACATTTAGTCCCTAAGCTTTTCATTTTAGAATACCACATGTCACATGTTCACGCTCTTATTATGTCCTCCAGTCATATAACATAACTTGTTATACACCTTTCATATTTTCTGTGAAATTTATGCCTGGATATTTTACTTTTTTCTCAGGAATATTTTCTCAGGAATGTGTCCCCAATCATTGCTAATTTAGAAGAAAATTATTGATCTTGCCTGTTTTTCTTGTATTAGTCTTGGTGGCTCACGATTCACATAGACCTTTAGAGGTCTGGGGTTCTGTGGCTCATTACTGCTATCAAATAGAGAAGGGCAGGAGTGGCCTTGGGTGAGGCCACAAACCCCATTAAAAGATGCACAGAGGGGAAAACACCGACCCCGTCCCAAGCCTATAGGGCCAAGCTAGTGAGGCAGGCACAGGGAGACAACGGTCCAGTCACCTGTTTCTCCTCATTATACTCTGAAGTGCGAACAAACACACATAACACTGAAAAGTGGTGCATCGAACGGTAACCCAAACGAGGAGCAGATTTTCTTCTAATCAGTCATTCTGCACTCTAGCTCTCGGCATGGGGTTTCCGGGGACGTCGCCACAGTATCACCTGAGGTCAATGAAGCCCAGAGTCGGATATACTCAGGTGGCATTTGGATATTAGTTCCCTGAGACCAGATGAGGTGTATAAATAGCATCAGGTGTGGCTGCATGTGTAATCACCGGGGGAGCTTTAAAAACTACTGATACCTGGTCCCACTCAGAAGTCCTGACTTAATTAGTCTGGGCTGGGATCTAGGCATTGAGATTTTGAAATATTACCCAACTGTTTCCCAAAGGAACTACTGAACTATAACTCAGCTAGATTCCCTGTCGAAGTTCCATTGCTGCTAAAACGTCTGCAGTTTGCAGCAGGTGCAGGGTTCCCCCTCGAATTATCGCCTACATCTAGACATGCTTTTTTGCTGGGTATTTCTCTAGATATGTAACCCAGCCCCTTCTTTGATTCCCAG